>NW_009940351.1:33947-35888 GCF_000696875.1 Nestor notabilis | reverse complement strand
TAGAGGGGCAGGAAAGAAGGAATGGTTTTGTCTGAAAAGCTTCTGCTTCCGCCCTGCAAAAGTGACTTAGGCGGAGGTCGCCTTCTCAGCCCATCTGTAAAACCCAGTCTTGGCGGTTTGTTCCACCACAAGTAACTAATATGACTGCTTCACACGTCCTCCCGCTGCCAAGAAGAAATGCTGCAAAACCTATTTTTGATCTAAAACTCATCAGAAACTTCTGGAGGAATAAGAAGCCAAGAAACGGATTTGAAACTTATTTGCTCAGGAAAGCTCTGCCAAAAGGCACCCTCTGCTTTTCTGTCAGGCCCCGTATTTCCACCTCGTTCTACAGCTGCTGTGACTGAGGTCAAGTGATATGTCACTCTGTCAGATCACACAGTGAGTCAGTGGCTCTTCCCGGATTAGAACGATTCCACACGGCCCTCTGAAAAGATTTGTAACAAATGTCAGCGCCAACCGTCCACTGCTTAAAGCATATGTTTAAAGCTCTTAGACATCTCAGTCAAAAGGTATTGTAAATATAGGGACAAAGCTAGTAAATGCTTTGCCGTGGAGTTTTAATAATGGCAAGTCAGAATCTAGCAGGGATTAAGAAGAAAAACGAAACAGGTCACTTTAAGCAAGGAATATGTGCTCTGTTTTGGGGCCCTTCCAAGACCAGGAAAGGTTTTGAGGTTTTTCCCCTGCAGTAGTAACCAAAATGGTCAAGACACTAGTGGCTCAGCGCAGGCTGGTAACATCACGGGGCAGGAGGGCACACAGTAACTCGAATATCACTTCTTCTTTCATGCTTGTTAGCACTCCTGGCCATTGGTTTCAGTATCTTTTTTTTGTGATAAAAAAGGAAGTGTGCTTGAAACGGCCATTCTGTTATGCACAACACAGACAAAAATGCCTAATGTTGTGGTCTTGCCATAATTATTTACTAATGTCATAAAAATACATGAAACCTTATACGTATAGAGATTAAACATGATTTTTAACTGAAATCAAAACCTAATACACAACCACACCCCTTTATAATCTAATCATTTTACCAGGAAAAATATATTCTAGCTATGTAGAAAAAGATCATCACAAGGCCCACAGATGACCCAGGTCCCACTGGAAACTTGCTTGAGGTTTAGGAATGTAGACATTTAGAATGGTATAGAAGGAGTGTGACTAATGTGCCGGTTCTGTAAGCACAACCTAAGAAGAAGCAAAGGTAAAGTTGGGAAGACTAAAGTGAACTTCTCTTTCGACATCTCTAGACAGGTCAAACTAAGATAGCATCAATAAACGTACATAAAACAGGAAATGTTCATCGTACCATGTGAAATCTCACCATACTGTCATTCCCCTTGTGTTTTCTCTCTGAGCTTCCCTAGAAATATCAATCACATTGTGCCACTCTTTATGTCTGAAATGGTCTATTAAAAACATGGTGGTGAAGTAACCCAAAAGTTTACTTTAAGACAGTGAAGGATGAAGGCAAAAGAAAAAAAAAATCTTGACTGAACTTTTTGGTATTTACTAAAACCACCAAAACCTGACAAATCTTGTAGAGATTTGCACCTTGAAGAGAGCATCTTGAAAACTCAAAGGAATGTTTATTCCTTAGAAATGTCTTTGTTTTAAGGTGACCAATATAGTCAAATAGGCAGTGGTTATTTTGGGATATAATGCTCAGGGTTTTGGCTCCCCTACCCACTGACAGGCTAATGGACTAAAATACCATGGTCTTCTCATAAGGGACCAGTGATGACCTCTTTTTCTGCGCAGAGGGTCACTGAATGAGTTAAGCAAGAGGATGCAATGAAGGATCTATCTATATAAGCACAGTGGATTTGGTGACATTGGATTCTAGCAGTAAGATGAGCTGCCCTTCACTGAAGCTGGCTCCCCTTCAATCTTCAATCTTCAATCTGCAGAAGTTACTATATTGCACAGCTTTAA
>NW_009940351.1:26447-28947 GCF_000696875.1 Nestor notabilis | reverse complement strand
GCTCACTGGGATCTATAGGTGACACTGTAACTTCTCAAAGCATCATCAAAAACACACAACCTTTAAAAAGCTTGTCTGCGAGGCAAAATAACTGTTCTGCAGAGTTATATGGCACTCTGCTTTTCACCAAAGTGACTTGGTGTCAGTGCTCATAGCTCACACAGTAGTTCAGCACTTCAGAATAGCAATTAATAAATTTGCCCAGGCAAATTACTTAAAATTTTCAAAAACATTTCTTATGTAGCTGCACAGTCTGAAAACACTAAGTTTGGGAGGGGGTTTAATTGCAGTTTTCACTGACATCAGGGTATATATCTTGAGCATTTTTCAAACCCTATCCTCCTTAATTGGTGTATATAATTTATTCCTGCATGTAATGTACAAGGAATGAACACAGCACAATCTACCTTCAAATACTGAAGGAGCTAGTTCCAGCTGTGCCACTCACAAGGCAGGAGTGACAACACAGCTCCACTGTAAGAGGCAAGGAATCAAAAGTACCATTATCGAACATAAATCATGAAAACTGAGCTGGTCTAAACCTTTCCTTCTATGAATATACTTTGACATGAAAGAGGTCAGAGGCACAAACATTGCAACCAGTGCCTTAATTCTGCTATAACTCCTCTCTATTTCATACATGCAAACAGTCTGCTGCAGCTATAGCCAGCTATTTGCAGACTGGGCAGTAAAAGCCAAACTACAAATGTATTTGCTTTCTGGGTAATTGCCATCTCTTGGAGTTTATGAGCCATAAATGCCACTATAACATGGCTAATTAAAGTCTAAAGTGCCCATAATTAATATCTACCTTTCCTTAGAAACCTTGTCTCACTTATGACTAGTATACCTATAGCAGATTCTTAATAACTTTTGTCTTTATTAATTCACTTACCATCCTTGCTAGTATGAAGTACCATTATAGAAAAAGAAGTTAGATTTTACTGTTCTTGCTACACTAAACCTCTGTATGGTTTATCTATGACTGTGGACAAAAGTTTCCATCTTATCCTTGCTGATTATATTCCCTCAGGCTCACAAACTGTCTTCTGCTTCCAGTCAATGCAATTATTTAAGTTATCCTCTTGTTAATGAGACTGGGAATGAACATGCTGTTCAGATGCTGAGTCTCCTGGGGCTCATCTTGTACTTTTACAGTCTGTCCCAGGCCTACCTGGCTGGATATCAAGGGAGGCATGAGTGAGACAGATCACTATCTGAAATGGGAAACTATCTCAAGCCAAAGCAGAGCCATTTTTCAGCCAGACTTAGATCTTTTAGAATGCTCCTTTCCAACCAAAGTAACACCTTATTTGAAGATAAACAATAAATTTAATTTATAGTAAACTGAATTCCCAATTAAAATGTAAAAAAAAATTTTCATTTCCATTTTAATGAAATATCTTAGATTTTCCTAAATGCTTCTTTTAACTTCTTGTTTCATAGAAGCTATTTAAAGATTAACAGGTATGAAAAAAATGAAAAGGTAAGCTTTTTCCTTTCCTATGAGAAAATGAGCAAGAAAGGTCCATGCAATCAAGAAATACTCTGAAACTATGTCTAAACTGAGACACTTAGGACCAGCTCCAGATTATCAGCCTGGTTGTGTCCTAAGGTTACATCATACATTCATCCAAGGGGCATAGGTCTACCAATGCATCTCCCCCCTGCACACCATGCTGTCAGTGGGAAGAACAGAAGGGAACCACAACATATTCCAGACTCATCCTTGATATGGAGAAACTGGACCTGTGACTCCCAGGCATGCTGACACTCACACAAACTGTGATTTAGATGTGTCCTTAATTTATCCTAATTGTGGTTTCTTAATTTCTCCACTGGCAAACTAGACGCCAAAGGTCCTTTTGACCTGAGAAGGAACTCTCTTTCCACGTGTGTAGGTAGGCACACTCACAAGGATAGCCCTCTGTGGCAATGTACGGTGTCAGTCTCTGGCCGGGTCCTCTAAGCCCATTAAGTAGCAGTTACATAAGGCAGGACAAAGGCATTTGCACCACCTCAGAGTTACAGGAGACACAAATCAACTCAGCTACTGCAGACACATTGCATCCCTGTCAGGCCCCCCTCCACCCTGGAAGGGACAGCAGCCCATGGAAAGCCCATGACAGAGAAGAGGAAAAGACCAAAATGGAAGGAAGAGCAGAGAAAAACTGCTACATCCCGAACATAACACCCTCCCCACTCCACACTGCTTCACTGGCTTCCTCACTGAAGGGAGTGTAACCGGTGGTGGTAATAAGGAAAGAAGTCTGGAGTGAAGTTGATCATGGGAGAGGGGAGGGAGAAAGGTCTCTTTGCTATGTGTCTTAATGTTTGTCTTTTTTTTTTTTTCCATAAATTACCAATTAAATATATAACTTGTCAGTAAATTAAATTTATTTCCCCTAGGTAGTCTGTTTTTCCTGCAATGGAAATTGGTAAATGGTCCCCCTGTCTTCAGCTCAACCCACAACCTTTCTCTTTCCTTCTCCTTTTTCCC
>NW_009940351.1:26025-26416 GCF_000696875.1 Nestor notabilis | reverse complement strand
GTCCCCGCGTCCTGCGTGAGGAGTTTGGCTGCTGGCTGGGGCCAACCCATCACATACAGCAGAGAAGCTGGGACAATGCCTGCAAGCAACATTTGGTTTTATAGGAGGGCAAACGTTGAAGGCGGGTGATGAAAGACAATTAAAACAGACCACTTCTCATAAAATTTATCCTCTTGTTCATATATATGGTTTACTTCTGTGTCTGACAATGTTGGTATGTCTGACGGTTTCCTGGCAAAAAAGCCCACATGTTGCTGATGCTCATGTGTCTAACCTATACCTATTCTGGGTAGCACCTGATAGCAAAACAAGTACAGGACTCATGTAAGACTTGGCCCATTGTCGTGGTTTAAGCCCAGCCGGCAACTTGGAACCACGCAGCCGCTCGCTC
>NW_009940351.1:0-25994 GCF_000696875.1 Nestor notabilis | reverse complement strand
TTCCTTCCTCCCCCCGCTCCCGGAGGGATGGGGAGGAGAATCGAAGGAATGTAACTCCCACGGGTTGAGATAACAGCACTCCAGTAACTAAGGTATAATACAAACCACTACTGCTACCAATAATAATGATAAGAGGAATAACAAGGGAAAAGGACACAACCGCTCACCACCCGCCGACCGATACCCAGCCCGACCCGAGCAGCGATCTGCGCCTTCCGGGTAACTCCCCCCAGTTTATATACTGGGCATGACGTGCTGTGGTATGGAATACCCCTTTGGCCAGTTTGGGTCAGGTGTCCTGCCTCTGCTTCCTCCTGGCTTCCCCTCCTCTCTGGCAAAGCATGAGACTGAGAAAGTCCTTGGTCAGAGTAAACATTACTTAGCAACAACTAAAAACATCGGTGTTATCAGCATTGTTCCCAGACTGAAAGTCAAAAAACACAGCACTGCACCAGCTACTGAGAAGGAGAAAAAATGACTGCTGTAGCTGAACCCAGGACACCCATATAAAACTCAACTTGTGCAGTCAACTATTCAGATTACAGAGGTTCTGAGAAAATAAAATCTCCCAGTATTTCACTGGCAAGGGATGATAGTTCAGCTTCTACAGTTCCATGATTTTTTGTGGGAAGATGAGTCTGGGCATGTCCATAGGTCCCTGGCTGACCTGGGGAAAAGAGCCTTCATACGCTTTTTTTTTTGCAGTGCCTGTGGCATTTGTCTGTGCATCCAGGCTCCCTTCCCGGTACAGTCCCACTTATAGCAGGCAGATTTAACTTGCCAGTATTGTAGATTCTTTCCTTCACTGCTTTATGTAGCTGGACCAAGTGTTTCAAATGACTTTTGAAACTCAGCAGCAAAGCCCTGGATGTTGTCTCTGGTTCTTTGGCAGATGTCCACCTTGGGGGTAGGCTTTTATTTCCCAGTGTGTTCCCAATTCACCTTGAATTGCAAACAGACAGAAGGTAGCAGGGCTAGGTTAGTACAAATTTGGCTTCTCACATGTCGCTACCAATCATGCTGTTCAGTTTTGCTCCTGGTCCATAAGAATTTGTGATCCAAGCCTGCATGTTAACTGCTATCTTGCTGACATTCTAAAGAATTTTACATGGCACAGTTTTTTTATTATTGAAATAAAGGCTCAGTAATATCTCTCCTAAGGGGCTATGAATAGCTGTGATTATGGATACACTTCAAGAGAAGGTTGCAGCCAGTGCTGCGACCCTGGGCTAAATGCAGCTCCTTTGTGGTGCCACTTTAACAATAAGCAAACACAGGAAAATAATTATTAGAATAATTAGAAACAGAAATAAATGTGGTGCCCAGATCCATCTTAATTCATGAGTTGACATGAAAAGACATTGCTGAGAAGAAGCATCTTGTCTCTTTTAGGGACATCAGCTTGTCTTAATTTCAGAATTTACCTGGACATGGGAGCTGAAGCAATGTATGTGTGAGAAAGAAATGCAGGAAGCATAGAGAAGTGTTGCTGCAGCCAAGCACACAGCAAGAGGAAGGAGGTAGCATCCACTGTTGTGCATCTCTATGTTTTATTTTTGATGCTTTGGGGTTCTCAAAGGTTGGTCAGCTTTGCTAGATGGTCTTTATCCTCTGTCTCCTCTTTACACCCTTAACACAGGACAACCAGGGAATACTCCTAGAGCTGAGACACTTCACAGAAATGCATGCACAACCAAATCCAGCATAGCTGCAACCCAGTCAGAGGGCTGTACAAGAAAGAACTGGAGAGGAGGCCTTGGCAGTAGAAGTAGGCAATGAACAGGAGCCTGCCCAAAGCAGGGGTCATTCGAGACACTCTTGGAGATTGCCAAGAGGATACCATTCCAGACTGTCATATGCACCTCATGAATCCTGTTTCATATCCAAAAGCCCTCTGTGCAAACATGTGGACAGCTGAATTCAGCTCCAAAGCTTCCTGAAGCAGGAAGGCAAAGACTGAGAAAGAGTGGAAGAGCAGTAAGTGGAATAGGAAGGAAGAAGCAGTCACATCAGGTTTGCAATACTTGGTTGGTTTGTTACCTGAAGTGCAGGAAGGTATCGCATGTGATTTCAGGACAGTGAACTCAGACTTCTGCCTATGCTTCATGTGTGTATGTGAACTACGTACACCATTACCTGCTAAATAACTCAAAAACATTTACAGTCCTGTTTGAGCAGTCTAACTTTAATGAGTATATGCAAGTTTGCATGAAAGTGATGGGATGTACTTCTCTGTATTTCACGGGTGGAATGGCTTTCTCCAGTCCCAGGTTCCACAAGACTTTCACTCACCCCAGCAATGTCACTGGCTTCTGCCCTGCTACTGACATAACAGCTTTGGGGATCTAGTCCTAATTTTTTGAAAATAATAAAATATCTCTATCTAGCCCAAAGTTTTGTCATTTTGATCAAATTCTAATTCACGGCTAGGCCTTGGAGGCCGAGTAGAGCTTCTATTAACAAATATTACCATCTCAGAAGTATTTCAGACTACATATAGAGCCTATAAATGTTTCAAGTACTCAGAGAGATACTAACTACCTTTATTATCTTTTTCTAATAATTATGATTTATTTAGAACTCTATCATATTTCCCAGCCTTCAGAAAGCAAAAAGGTGTGTTACATACCTTTGAACTCTTTCTTCTAAAATATAGTTAGCATATAAAAAGCAACTAAATTATAAACAGTATGCACCCATAACATCAGCTAATTTTAAAGGTAATTAAAAGGTAATACTCCATACAAGAAAGAGGTCATAAAGGAGCACATTTAAGGAGTGAGAATCAGTATGGAAATGTTACGCGAACCTTTTAGATTAAAAATAATTCTGCTCACAAATGAGAAATAAAATGCATATGCTGCATACCAGGAATCAAACCTGGCCATGAACTGGGGGTATCTGACATTTCCATCTTCATCAAGGGGGATTCTGTCAAGTAGCAGCTCAAACTCTTCATCAGTAATCTCCACACCAAACCTGAAACAAACAGCAGTTAGCAGCACTTGCTTGGGGAGTTCACATTTGGGTCAACAGTACCCACAATACCCTGAGCATATGGCTGCCATTAACTCTTTGTTACTGCTTCGGTCCTCAAGATCAAGAGCACCACGTGAATATCAGAGGTTAATCAGGGTTTTGATCGCTTCAGCTTTCTCAAAGAAAGAAATTCTACCCTAGAATCCCGGCATTGGTGGGGCACAGAAATAGAAATACTAGCATATTGAGCTGTGTGCAATTGTCCTCTATAAAAAGTTATTCATTACACTAAAACACTGGTATTGCTTAAACTAGTTAACTCTGAAAGGCTTTTCATTTGGACTATTTAGCATGAAAGAAAATGTAGAGAAAAACTGTCTTTTCGGGAAAACAGCTTCTTAATGCTTTTGGAAAGCATTTCATAATGGCTTTAAAGACATTTTGCATACAAATATTTAAAAGTGTCAGTGTTTATTCATCAGCAAGAAAGTGTTTTCACCTCCCCAGAACAATCAAAACATAATCCTTGAAATACTGACATAAACAGGAATGACTTAATAATAAAGAACAAGGCATTCATTCATCATTTGGCAAAGCTGATAAAACCCAGCTGACTTTTGGGGGGATATATTTCTTGGCAAGGCAATGAAAATGTATACAAAATACACTATTTAATTGTTGCTTTGGTTTCCTCGTCATGCTTTCGCATTTACATAACTCAAGAAACCCTTCTGTTAAAGTGCCATTTGTCCTTAACTTATTTTGGGGATTTCTGACTCAGAGGTTTGGAGCATGGAGAATGTCTCATTCTGTAGAATCCTTTACCCTGCTTTATTGATAATGAATTCTGCTGAGGAGGGCAGATACAGCTGCTTTTGCATGCGCCCTCAGCTGACAGTATCTTATTTTACTGGCTTTCAACTTCCCGTATCTATATTACTTTTCATTTAGACACGTGCATTTACTGAAGCTTGAGTTCTGCCAAAACCACAAAGAAACAATGTAAACCTGTAGCATTTTCTTTCCCCCTATGAAGAATATAAAACCTAACCTGGCTGGGGACTGCCAGTAAGAACAACTTTTCAGGAATCCATCTGTTCTGGGGTTAAACACTGCTGCACAGTTCATTTGAAGACTAGCTATTTGCACATGTGATCAATGGACATCTATTTGCTTACATTATCAGTTAAACAAAATCTCCTAATCCTTCTCTCCATCACTTGCACCAAGGGGTGCCATCCCAGAAAGGAGTTTGGGTTGCATGTAAGGCATAAGCAGTGGACAATCAATGCTGAGAGCCAAAAAGTTAGGTAATTTGGCCAACTTCTAGCTCTGCAACTAAACCAGATAGATTGTTTAGTGATTATGTTACTTCTCTGTATGTAACCATGGTTACAAAGAAAGCTAAATGGGTTCCATGTAAAGTAACACCGGATCCAAGGAAGGAAAAGAACAGCATTTGCTGCAACATTTATGATTTTGTATAGCAAAAAAAATATAAAAAATAGGGTGAAGAAAACAGCTTTTAATATTCATCATCACTATCTTCAAATAGGTGGGAAAGCAACAAAACCACAAACTTTGAAAAGCAAAATGAAGCTTTTTGAACATTGTTCTGGAATTAAAGAATTGTCTGGCAGCTTCGTTTGACTCTACAAGAACTTTGTAAAGCCTAGAAGGACACAGAAATTCACATATAGACCATTTCAGCACCTTTAGCTGCAAATAAATCATCTTTCAATTACTAATCAGACAGTCTGCACTGTGGGGTCTGGCTTGTATTATTTTCCCCCTCTACACTGCAAAAGAAGAGTGCTCTGATTGTGCCAATGTAAGTGTTTCTATTAAAAAATACTCCATAAACTATGATTTTCTTGTTGTTGACCAGAAAGATTTTTGATGCAAAATGAGGAAGAAAAATCTCCACTTCTTATGGTAATCAATTGGAAGAAAAAAACCACAACCCAACCAAAACTCTATGATAGGCAAACGAGTAAGGATTTTCTTGGTACTGAACCCAATCTGACCATGACTTGTTACTAAGAATATTTCTCATTCTATAGGTTCAGTTTAGTTCTGAATAACTGCTCATTTAGTTTAAGGAGGCTGGTATCTCATTGTTGACTGGTAGCCTGAGCTAAACAGTCAGTTCTTTAACATGGAATGAACCACAGCACTGCAAAAATCAGAGAGAGCTTTGAATCACAGTTCTTTAGTAAGAAGAATGTATCGAACTGCTCTCCATATCAAGCTACATGAAGAGGCTACTGACAAAAAAAAGGTTGTCTAAGTTTAATGCTCCAGAAAGTTACTGAACTGTTAACTGCCAAGATGGACTTATTTACACCCACATGGACAAAGTAACGCTCTTTCCTCTGTATAATTTCCCATTCCCAGCATAGTCTACAAGTGCAATGTGTGATACCTGATCTGTGCAGCAGATCTCTGAAAACCCAGACAAATACTTGACAGTGTACGAATATATTTCATGAGAAAAATACCACCATGATTTAATGGGCTAAATAAATGATGTCATTTCTTCATGGAAGGTGGGTCAGAATCATGCTCTCTTCAACACCTCACTGTTTTGACTGAAACATTGCCAGTGACAAACAACTTGCCCCTGAATGTGGCGGGTGAAAACAGCAGTCTGGAAAGAACCTAGTGATCTCTGGGTGCCACAGTCCCTCTTAGGAGATGACAGAAGTAATTTCAGCGTTGAAGGTCCCCAAGCTTCCCAAATGCATCCAGGGAGATGGAAGCTGATCCTGAAGGTCTGGTATAAAAGTACACCTGTATACATTTACTTTGCATGTTGGTGAATCCTATTGGAATAGCTCGGGAATCAATAAAGGTTCCGGAGGGTTTCCTATCGCTGCCTTATGTCATATCTGCAAGGTCAGAAAATACATAGACTAGTCCAAAGGAGTAAAATTGGGGGAAGGGAGGAACAAGGCTGCACCAACTTTGCATACTGACATTTTCTGCATTATTAAAATTCCAAAGACCTATTTTACATTACTGATCTCAGGATTTCTGGAAACATGCTGTGACTACATTATATCCATCGTGCTCACTGGTGTGGAAACAGAAAAAGCATTGAATGCAGAGTATACAGCCCATACCATTTGTTATCCCAAACACTGATATTATACCTTTCATTCTGAACTTCCCCCCAAGCTTTACAAACACTTCCATGATACACAAAAGCAGTAAACAGGAGGATCAAGTGCTCCAGCATGCAAATGCAGCCACCTGAAACTAAGCAATGATTTAATCAAACAGCAACAGCACACAACAAATGAATCACTGGGTTCTCCAGGGCACATTTTCAAAGGCAGGTGCAATGGGCAGGGCTTGAGAAAAAGATATCTATTAACCGGCGGGCTAAGCCTATTTAGAGAGAAGCTGATGCAAAACGCAAGGGACTGGTTAACAGTGAAGTTGAGAGAAAATGCTTTGGCAAGAAGCCCAGAACCCTGGCAAAGGGAGCACCTGCAAGAAGTGACATGTGATTTTTCATACCAATACCTACATTTACACATGCAAACTAGGAAATTATTATTTCCATTTTATCGTATGTTTAATATCTGTGATATTCATAAATAAAAGCAGTTCTCACCTCTCCGATCTTAAATGAAAGAGGCAAGAGAGGAAGATAAGATAAAATGGGAAACTCTGCAACTGTTTCAGTAGGTTACTGAAGTGTGTTTTAATCATCTATAAAGACACCAGCCCTGGGTACCAAGGCATGAGCATGGTTTTAAGAGGTCATTAGTGGAAAAGAGAAGATGCATAAAACCATCCTCTGCAAGAAAGCCATTGGGAAGAAGCACAAAAAGTAGAGGTGGAGAACTTAGAAGGCTGTCAAGACCAGCATGCTACAGTAGCAGAGATGGCAAGGCAGGTAAGACAGCAGACCATCTCAGAGGGTTAAGCAAGCCTAAAAACTTGAACCCCGTGCATCTGAAGCAAGAATGAGATGTTTATAGTGATGTGATTGTACGGAGAAGTAAGTGGGAAGAATTTTCAAACAGGGCATGATATAGCCAGAAAGATAAGCTAAGGGGATTATTCCAGCAGTGTGACCTCAGATCCGTCCAGAACAAAGGCAAGGCAGAGCTACTTGCAATTGTTGAGAATAACATGAAGTTGTATGGTGCACAGCAATACAATTCCTATGTGCAAACGTGTATGGAAATCATGGTTTCTGCTGGCCCGCAAAGCATGAATTCACTACATGCTGCATTTGCTTATAAAACATGGCCTCTCCTCAGCACTTCTTGTGCGTTTTATAAGAGAGCATCAAGTATCTCACTTGTGAAAGCAACATTAATGAATCAAAGAGCCACAAAGGAATTGGAAACAATCTGTCTTGGTACCTTTTAAGGAATCAGCAACAACAAACTGGACAAGTACTTAAATATTTATGAAAAGAGAATTCAACAATGGACTTCACAGAATCTAAAATGATGTTTTATTAGCATAAATGATAGATTCCACTTCTATCCAGAAATCCTTCCTTTTTCCACCACTTAGGCAATCAGCAGCATAACACAACTATTTTCCCATTTCATCATGGTTTTTCCAGTAGAGCATCAGCCAGAATGATGCCCACTTCAGCAGCAAAGCAGGGCGTAACCCAGTTCTCTGGGCAACATGGTGCTCCTACAGCCTCAGGTTCTTCCAGTCTTTATTTTTACCCTGCAATTCAGACCCTGCTGGTTGGCAACAAACTGCCAGGGATACTGGATCACACCACAGGCTCTTCAGAGCCTGAGCTCCTCCAAGTGTAAGCGAGACACCTAATTGCCTTCTAAAATTTGGTCCAAAGTCCCTTGTAATTTTTACTATTCAAATACAATCAAAGCAAGAAAATTTCATTCTGTGGGAGGAGTGTGAGAAGGAAAGGTAGCACCAGGAGTGCTCCTACACAACCCGAGGTCTAATATTTAGGTAAGCACACAACAGCACCAGGGTAGTGAGGGGAAGGGATAGAGTTTGGCAAGATCTGGATCACTTGCAAGCACAAGCAAGCCCATACTGTATCAAAAATATGTTTGTTATTGAGAGCTAACAATGCACCACGTGGTATGTGTACAGTATTTTGTTGAACTGACCAGTTCACCGTGTGTACCTCCCTTCTGTACCTTGGATTATTCCACTCCTCAGATACAGAAACCCTATTGTTCAGCATGTCTAGATAGTTATATGACTTTTTGTCATGCCCTAGTACCTGTGCCCTTCACAAACTAATGGATTTTATAATAACTGACCTGATAGAGAAGGGATAAGGGATGCATTGTCCACAGTCAGACAACACTAGAAAATAAAACCAGGTCTCATGAACTCTCACGTCATGTCTCTTAAACCACTCCTTTAGTATAAAACCTTTCCACCTTTAACAAGGAATCTCCCAGATCCCGGTTCTGTGCATCTTCCCCTCAGACACAGCTATTCCAATGCTACCATATGTTTTTTGTAGTACTGTAAAACTCATGCTCAGTAGAGGTCTAAGCAAAGTAGCAGTTAAAAAACTGCAAGCTGTCACCACCTGTCTGTACTAAACATGCCACAGCAGCAGTCTACTACATAAGTAATGGAAACAACAGGAATTGGGAGAAAATTGAAATGGAAAAAAGCAGTTGTGCTTGACTATTAGATACATTTCCATGTACAACAGCATTGTAGGATCTGCAAGCATTTCTCAGCTACTGGGGTTCGGACTTGTAGCTCATTCCCCAAGAGGTCAGTCAGTTTACACTGCCAGCTGTACGTTAATTGTCAGAAGTACAAGGCCTTAGTTCTGCCTCCTTACTATTGCTCCAACAGCAGGTAACAAGTCAAAAACCATCTTGAGAAGCTTCATGGGGATTCTGCTAAAGCAAATGATCAAGAATTATCAGAGTTATCTTCCTCTGGGTGCTAAGCTCAGAAAGGACGTCATAAGCAGGAACACCATGCAGGACCATTGCTGTGTCCCCACGTACACCCTCAGGGCTGCTTTACACTGTGCTCAGGTCTAGCTTTCATGCCACCAGGGCCTCTGTTATCCAAGAGTTGCTCAGCAGCCTCCCATTACCTATGTGTGATATATGAAGGAGGATGATGTAAACCCCAGTCCTTATCTGGACTGTTGACACTATATGCAATGGAGGGTGTAAACTGCTTCTGCTGATCCTAGGAGCACTGCCACACCTATACACCATGGGTGAAAAATCCACGCTGGATAACAGGCTAACAGACAGAATAAAGCATTATTTGTTGCTGAAAAGAACTTCTTTCAGAAGCAGCTTCCTGATTCAAGAACTGTCATTTGGCACCAAGAAGTGTCGTTTCCCAACCCTGAAGAACAGCTGAAGATGTTACAGCAGATTTCTGAAGTTAGATGCAGACTCAGCAAAAAGAAGCTTTTTGGATAGTGCAGGTAGCAAAAGAGAGTCCCTATTACAAAACAAAACAAAAAAGTGATACAAAAAAAGTGCAGCTTTTGATCCACACAGGACATTTTCTCTGAAAAAGAACTTTAAAAATGTCACAACTAACTTGGAGGTATTTTTGCTAGCACAAAGAACTCTTACATTATATGGACTAAGGCAATTGCTACTCCATTCATTTACACTGAGGCTGCCTGGGCAATTCCACCAAGCACCTCCCAGCAAGAAGCAGTGTACCTTCTGCAGCTTTGCCAGCATGGCCTGCTCTCTTCACAGCTGGGATCTGCACACTGCAGCTGATCCCTTATGCCCACAAGGATGCTAAAAATCTAGCATCTCCTGCTGGAGCATGAGAGATGCCTCATGGCTGATACCCTGGAAAAATACGTGTTCAGCTCCAGTCCAGATGTGATTGGAATTCCACCAGTTAGATCACCCTGCTCTAAAATCTGCCCTTGCACACAGAAGACAGGTAAGAAGGCTAAGTGCAAACCAAGCAGTGTATGAGAGGTGTATGTGCAATGTATGCAGCCTCAAGAGAGCTACATCTTCGTGTAACAGACTAGGAAAGCTGATACCTTTTTCCTCTGAAAGCAGATGTAGATCTTTCCCAAACTAAGTGTGGGCAAAACTTGGCAAAAAGTTATTATATTTCATTAAAGCCAAAGGATCCAAGTCATGATCCAACAGGCTTAAGCAGTGTTAACAACACTTAGCCAGTGGCAAATACTACAGGTAAGCGGGTTCTGAAAATGTGATAAAAAAATTGCACAACATGTCACATCAGACACCATTTGAAAATATCTTTTGCATAAATTAACATGTTGAATAATGCCCTCTTCCAAACAGCTTTTCACAAAGTATTTGTTTCACTGAGTTTATACACTTTCCATTTTGCCAACCACATTCCTTTTATAAACTAATTAATTTTAAATATTAAGTGAATTTTTAAATTTTTGAATGAAGTATAAAAACTATTAAAAAAAACCCCAAACAAAACCCAAGAAATTACTCCATCTCAAACACCACAACATAGAAATTTGAAAATGCTGACATTTTTGTGAAACAGTTTATTTCGGTTTGCTCAGTTGTGGTAAGGGTATAACATGCCTTGATAAAGTCAGTGTTAACCTTTTGAATGAGTCAACTAATATAAAAACCAGCTTTCTATCAATCAACTAAAAAGATAAAAGTTCAACATTTTGAGAATTTCTCTACAAGTTTTCTAGATGTGTTAGTAGAGAAGTGTACTGCTACAAAACCCCTGACAAAACACCCAGGGCTTTTACCTTTGACTCTCACTAGCTCACAGGCTCAGTGATGTGGACCTGATCATAGTGTGGTTATTTCCATTTGCCTGTGTGTAATGCTCCACATGCGAATGGATGGGTGTAGCACTCATTTTGCCCAGATGCACCTATATATTTGGGATCAGTAAATGTGCACAACTTCCTCATCTTAATATTCTGATGACTACAACAACTCCAACTGAACCCTAAGTATCCTGGGTTTTAGCACCATTATACAAGTTTCATTCAGTTGAATTTATTAGGATTACACTATGATGAAATTGGTGTGAAAGAGTGAAAATTAGAGCTCTTAACTCTTCTAAAAGCTAACTGGATCTGCCATCTGCAGTGAACTGCCAGCCCAAACTAATTAAAGCCAGATTCCAAGGTCACAACTTGGGCCAGTCTGCTCTTTGCAATTCACTTCAAGGCCTGATTGAGTACTTCAGAACTTGGCACAGCAAATGCAGCACGTGTACAAGAGCAAGAGATTCCTCCAACAAATTCACCAACACTGACTTGTGGTTTAATTGTGGTTAAACCACAGCTTTTCTTTCTTACCATATTACGTCAAGTTCTGTGGAATTCAATTAAGGTATCTATTGAACTGGAGAAAACTTAAAACTGCATGCCAGTGCTGTCAAAGGGTCCTAACATAATTACAGTTCTCTCCAGCACTCCACCCACTCCTCACTCCAGCCAAACTCTCGATAAGCTCAACGAGAGATTTGCCAGGCTGAGAGCACGTAAGTGTTGAACGCAGCATACCTCGTGCTTCCTTTGTTCCAAGGGCGCCCTGCCATCTAGTGGCAAGGACGTTCCAAAAATACCACTTGGGTTTTTCAGAAGAGGAACGTCATACGGAAATCGTACCACATTGTCGTATATGTCTCAGATTTAAAAAGAACAACAAAAAAGTTGCAAAACATTGTATGCTGTATATCACATTCTAAAGACCTATGTAGAGAGACACTACAAAAACACACAAAGTAAAAAATTAATCTCCTCTATCCATATTGCATTGAAATACATAATATACGAGCAACTTTTATATCTATTCTGTAGCAAACATTAAATAGTAAGTTCCTTTTCCAAGTTAACTGTTAATGAGAGATTCATCCATCACATCTTCAGAGAACCAAACCATTCGATACTCTTTTCCATATAGTTTTCTCTAGCTAATTGCTCTAAAGCTGAAGTAGGAGCTACAGACTACATGTGATACTAGTTATTTAGAAGGAAATGCTAGAAACGGGGAGATTAATTAAAAGTCTGAAGAATTATGAAATATAAGCACACTGTAAAACCACCCAGCTCTGTCACAAACTATTCCAGAAAGGTCACTTCTGTCATTTTCCCAGCCCCTCGCCTACATAGCAGCTTCAACTGACTATTGAGGACGTGCTGAAAAGCCAGTTTTTGCAAGGCTGCATGATTGCTTCTGCTGACGTGAGAGGAGATGGAGAACATATGACAGGAAAGGAGAAAGAGCTGAGAGCTGCCATTGAGTCGTCAGCATCCTTATGCCATCTATGACACTGTACCGTCCATTTCTGACAACTATGCATTGATGTTAGGCAGCTCTGATGCACTGAGTCTGGCTGGAGCTGAGTTAGCTTCCTAGCAGCCTATATGCTGCTGTGTTTTTGATTTGTGACTAAACCACTGGTGATAACATACTGTCCTCTTGGTCACTGCTGAAGAGTGCTTGCACAGCATCAAGGCTTTCTCTTTTTCTCATGCCGCTCTCCTCCAGTGAGTAGGCTGGGAAGGGTGGGCACAAGAGGATGGGAGAAGACAGAGCCAGAACAGCTGACCTGAACCTGGCCAAAGGTTATATAATATATAATACCATGCTAGCAATAAAAACTGGGGTTGGGGTTGTCTTCCAAGATAGCCATTGTACCTGTTGCTCAGAGACAAGCCAGGCATCAGTCTGCTTGTGGAAGGTGATGCCTTTGCGTCATGTTGTATTTTTCCTTTCACTTATTAAACATCTTTATCTCAACCCAAGAGTTTTCTCACTTTTGCTCTTCCTATTCTCTCCCTATCCTGCCTTGGGAAGGATGAGCGAGCAGCTGTGTAGGTACTTAGCTGCTGGCCAAGGCCAACCCACCACATCCACCCAATTAGCTTTTCATAGCAGATACCACAGACAGACATTTCAGAGCTGACGGTACAACTCTAGTTGGTACCTCCAAGACAAGGAGGCCTTTAAGTATTCCCAAAGGAAAAGTGAGATAGAAAGAAGCAGCGAAGAATTTTATAGCTACTGATGACAGCCAAGATGGCTATGTTCTTGTGGAAAGGAGACTGTAGGAGGTGCAGGAGAGCCTCTTGTTCCCAGCCTGGAAAAAGCAATACAAAAAGGAATCTATACACAGAGCTGAACACAGGAGGAAGTTCTCTGTGAACACCAGTTTCTAAGCTGTTTGACAGGACACTTCACATCCCCCACAATCTTGGGGAGACTTGGGTTACATCTGATGGAATAGAAAGTGGGATCTCCTCCAACTATTACCTCTAACTTTCCAGCTCAAGAGCGACTCCTCAGACACACCCAGAAATACCCACTAGTGAAATGGCTAAAGAGTTCTGGACAGTCAGTGCAAGCTGTCCACTTGTGCAAGTCCATTTGTCCACAGTGCAAGCTGGCCAGGTATACCATGGCTAGAAATAAACCTGGGTGCAGCTGGGCTTCCATCGTAAAGGATTAGGAGAGCCCTTATGTAAAGGTATCTGTTGCTGTGAAAATTCTGATAGCAGTGAAAACTCCATATCTGAAATGAATCTGAAGAGGAAGAAAATTTGTTCTGAAACAATGTATAATGAACTAATAACCACCATGAAGCTGATGCCTCCACACATTCAGACTGCAATCAAAGCATTATGAGGGGCTGTCACACTCATTCATGAATGGTGTTGAGATCTCCCTGTTAGAGATGGATGGCAGAAAATGTGTACCCAGGGAGACAACTCAAAGCTTCAGAGATGTCTCTGCCTTGTTTACTTGGTAGTAGGGGTAACTTACTCTCTGTAACTATTCAGAATGAAGTGCAAACAAAAAGTAATCATGCAATATTCCCCTTGGAGATAGGATACTTAGTGACCTGTATAGTCATTTGAAGCTGCAGCTACTGCACTCCTCTGGAGAAAGAAAAAGAATCTCAAATGTGACTGACCAGGACATGAAAGACTAATCATTCTCAGGATAATGAAAAGCTTGTCAGATTTTTAATATTCAGAACATTGGTATGTCGGGCACACTGAGGATAGGGAGGTGGCTGAGGATTGTCCAGACGTGGCCTGAAAGTGAAAAATAAACTAGAAAATCCAGTATTTCTTTGACCCTTAAATAATCTGGTTGCTTCACATAGTTCCCTTATACAGAAACATATGTGCCCTGAATGCACTTAGGTGCAGGCACTGTGAAAAAGGGTGCTTAAGGAAACACTCCAGGAAGTTAAAATTCTCCCCACAGCCAGATGGTTCTGGATAAAGAAAATCATTCTTACGAGCACTCAATTGCTATCTGAAACTCCTGGTGACTAATCGCTTTTCTCTTAAATTTTTCTGAGGAAAATGTAAAGAAGACAAAACAATGCTAAGAAAACACAGTTTCATATACATTGAGAACGAATGAGCCCTAGGTTAGCAAAAGGATTGCCCAGTTTTAACCAGAGATTCCAGGAAAGGGTCCAATTCCATTTAAAATATGTTGCATACCCTATATGGTAAGTGGAAAATTGTCTCCTTTTCTCTCCCAGTATACAGCTCCAGCCCACACTGTACAGGAATGGCATGAGACTTAACACAAAAATACTGCCTTACATAAAATAACGTATCAGAGATCTCAAGCAAACAACTGAGCACAGTAGTGAATCATTTAGGACACTTTGCTGGCATGTTTCAAACTTAACTTTTACTTCTGAACTGGTTCTCTGTGACCAGAACTCCTCCAGAACAAAGGTTAATGCACTGAGAAATACTCCAGTCTCCAGTTAAGAAGCATTAGTAAAAGATATATAGCATGAGATCCACACTCAATTTTTTCTACACTGCCAAACCCAAACTGCAAGATACATGCAGCATTCTGCAAAGCTGTTAGTGGGCATCATTCTGGGGTCCAGCAGCTAGCGTTTCTGGCTAGCTGGCCAGAGGGCAGAAGTAAGCAGTGAATGGAGCATGCCAGACACCCACAAGCTGACAGCCAGATGCCAAGGTTTCTAAGCTACCAGGGATTCTCTTCCACAAGGGATACTTCCACCTGGCTCCTTAAACCATTTATATGTCAGCTTCATATTACAGGAGGAGCACAAAGGTGAGAAGGACCAAGGACTTCTCTACTGAGCACTGCTTGCAGTTTGTCTGCCACTGTGAGGGAGGCATGCTGATGGATGAGGCTCTGCAGAGCAACTCAGAGTAACAAAAAAAGAAACAAACACATAGGATCTATACAAGCCACCTAAAAAAGAAGGCTAATTGTCTTTGAAATTAACTTAGTGATGCTGCCACATTCCATACAATGGAGCCCAAGAATTCTCAGCAACTCTGCCTTTCACACTGCAGGATTGGTGTAGGCAGCAAATTAGTGTGCAATTTACCTGTCCCAGTACAATGTTCAGAGTCCTTATCTACATGTCAACTACATAACCATAATGGAGTGAAACAGTCATTTCTAACGCATGATTTTTTTACATATCTCAGAAAGGTGCCCATGTAGTAGCATCATATTGTGGGATCCTGTCCAAAGACTATTATCTTTGGAAAGAGATCCCTCTTTTCCATCACAGGTGGATTTTCTGGGTTTTGAATTTCACAGACATCAGCAGTTTACACTCACAAATTAAACAACTGGTTCTCTGTCTTCCCCCAGATGGCCCCAGATTTATGGCCTGATTATTGTTTACAGGAGAAGTACAAAAGTCCTCATCTTTAAAGCTCAGCTTGAGGTTGCAGCCTGAATGTTAGAAAAGGGTTTCTATAATAGAAATAAAAATATTCACTCCTTAAGGCAGGGGGAGCCAATGAACAGCCTCACAGCTCCACTGTTAAAGCCACTTCCCACACTGAAATAGCACCATTAATTAAGTCACATATTTTGATAGAAGGTTTGATTTATTTTATTATTCATTAATTGCCTACATAAGCCACTGTGAAGCTGTGCACACCGTACAACAGTTTGTTGAGTGGCTGACAGGTTTAACAACTACAGTTGCTTTTATTTATCTTTGTACATCAGTTGAGCCACAGGGTTATTGATCAGTTGTGCCTTTATTTAGACTTTTTTAGATTTTTTTTGGTGCTAGTCTGAAAGTGAGAAGTTTCTTTCCTTTGAGCAGGAGACATACATGTGTTCTCTAAGGCATGTTAGCTAAACACCTAAACTGAAACCCCACACAGTTGGGGCAGTACGTATGGGGCAAAGAAATTGGAGGCAAAGATTTTAAAATCAGTATCAAAAAGTGAAACATGAATATCACATTTAAGGATACAAACATTACGATGAGAATCAACGCGTACAATTGTAACATGTTTTGAGAAGTGAAACAGTGGTTTCCTGAATCATAGACCACAAGCCCACCTTCTTCAGTAGGGGCATGAAATCAGCCCAGATGGGGCTGTTATGTTCCCAAACAGAGTCCTATATATAGCTGTTACAGCTGCCAGGGATATCTGCAGATGTGAAAGGATTCAGGTCTACACACGCTCCAAATCTAGCAAGGGTGAACTGCATTAGGGCTAGGAAATGCCCCTCAATGGTACTTCCCTCTAGTTCTGACAGAAATATCAATTACTTCTGTTTTGTTTCCACACTGGCTCATAGATTAGCTATGGAAAAAAGAGCTAGACACCTCTATGCATCCTGTACTTAAACAAGAGCAATTCTGGATGGCTCTAGCTTTCTACATAAATTTTTCTCAAGTACTTGTGAGGAATAATTCTACATAATAATAAGAAAAATAACAAAGTTACAAAAATATGAATTACTGATGGAAATTCTGTCGTCTGCACACTGAAACACAACCATCCATTCCAGAAAGTATGACTTCTGGGTCACAAGATGCTTTGCACAACCACGAGGACACTTCCAGTGCTAAAACCCAATAGAACTATTAGCTATATTCTGTAACTATATCTCGAACTGCTAGTGAGGATACAAGAACACATTTCACTGTCTGAAGCACTTGAATGCACACTGCTGCTTTCCTACTTATATTTTGTTAACGTTTTGCTGGAGTTTATCACTGATTCTTTCCCGAATCCCAACAGCAGAGGGCAGCACTACTGCCCGCTTCAGCCTGACACCAGCCTCTGAAAAAAAGACCCCATGCGGATTTATCAGAAAGGTTATCCCAGGATACTGCTCTTGCACTGGGCACAGGCCCAGCAGCTGGAGGCCTTGTCTAGTTGGTAGGTATCTCCGGCTTCCCGAGTCACCCCAGCTATGGAAGGCCATGGATTCTGGCTCTGTCCCAGGTTGACCTATTCAGGGGAAAAATAATCCTGCTCCAGAAGGCCAATGCTAAAATAAACCAACGCTTGCTGCAGAGCAGAGAGGTGAAAGGGAAAAGCAGTCTATGTAAAATGCATGCTTCTCATCCACTGCTATAGCGGCCTCCTCCCATTCACACTGGCACTGCTCAAACCTGAGAACAACCTCCTCTGAGCAGTGCCCAGTAGGATAAAGTGCACAGGGTTATGGTAGCTTTCCCAAAAGCCATGCCAATGGGATCTCTTCTTCTCTGCAGGTGAGGGCATTTTAGAAATGAGAAAAAAGAGAAAGAGGAGTACTCTGCTTAAGGGGCTTTGAAATCTTGTCTTCCAGAGGTGAGGGGCAGAACAGGAGTTAAAAGTCTATAAAACCACATTGCTAGGTACCAGGGACACTGCTGTCTTCCAACTTCTCATTCTTTCAGTGCTCCCTCCCTGTGTGTTATTACCAGTGAACAAGAAAGCCTGCAACTTCAAAAGCGCCTCACAAAAATGAAGCATGGCAGTGATGGAAATGCAGAGAAGCCACACAGACGATTTGCAATTACATAAAAATCAATCTATTGTATTTGAACTGCTGCTTCTGACCTGAGCCACTGGTCTAGTTCTATGTGCAGAAAATGGATGTCAGCTTCCAACACTGTAACATATGAAAGGAAGGCAAATACACAAGCAGTAGGCTCATACAGCTTGTGGGTGACCCCTCTGCCACTATGATCCTGGAAGTAACTTAGAAGGTCCAGATAATTTATCCCAGTCTGACTACTTCAAGACTGTTTCATGTCTGGATGATCCCCCACAAACTATCTTCCCTACTATATATGCTCAGAACGTCCTCTCTCTTTTTTCCCGTTATAGCTGTGTGGAAGATAGAGAATAGCGCAGTTTCTTCCATTATTGCATCCTACTATAAATGGGAAGAAATTAAATGGAGTGAAAGGACAATTATTTCTACAGTGTTGATCTGTAAGACACTTACAGTATATATTCATTCATACATACCTGTAATAGGACTGTACAAACTGTATATATTAATTCCAAATAACGTAGCAACATTTCATAGAATCCAATCATACAGTATCTTTCTTTCTTATGTCTTACAAGAAAGTATTAAAAGGTCTCTTTTCCTATGGTTTCAGACACAGGCAGTCGTTCTCTAGGAATGAATGGAGCAAAGATGGGGGTTTTGTCAAGCTGAAGTAAAATACCACATAATCTAATTATTTCCTGACTTCTGCTTCTGCCCCAATCATTTCTTCCCTTTCATATCCTTTATCTATCAGCTCAGCTGGGCAAATTCAAATCCAAAGGAATTTTTGGGACTGGGACTCAAACTGAATCTTTTCCAGAGTGAGTTCTGAAGCAGTCAAATACCCCATCAAGTGACACAACAGACTGACACCACCTGCTATTTCAAATCAATCTTGGATCTCTTCTTCAAAGATACCTCTTGCCTAGTTTAAATATGAAGCTCTGAGTTTGATTCACGATTCATGAAGCCTTTGGCATATGCTATATCCTATATCAAACAAGTTAGACTAAAGAGTAGCACTTTCTAACTGTCAGACCCACAGAGAGAAGCAGAAGCTACTTATACCTTTGCTTTGCTGTTTCTTCTAGCTGCCCATCAACTGCCCATGCAGTTATTGTGACTGTCCACAGATCAGCAGCTGACTGGATCAAGTCATACAAGAAGTAGCAGGGTCACAACCTACTGCATAGAATTCGTCAGTTTGACAATGGTTTTGTCGTGCAGTTTCAGCCTGATATGGTGCAGAAGTGGAAACATCTGTTCTTACCAGCATTCTGCTCAGGGAGACCAGCACTAAGGGCATGAAAATGACTTACTGACAGTCATCCATACAAGACTAACATTCTAGAATAATATTATTTATTCCAGTTTATTATACAATTGTTTTTATTAGGTTAACAAAAATTAGAGAAAAAGACCAGATAGATCACAGCAAACAAAAAGGCTCAGCAATACCACCCACAGACAAGCATGAAGACCACATCTGCTAAATATTACACTAATTGAGCTAAATAAAAGACTGTGAGGCTAAATATCACAGACTAACAAACCAGAACTGATCCATCCAACAGGGCAGACACAGGGTGTTGCAGATACTAAAATTTTTTAAGATCATTAGCTTAACATAATTTAAGATAGAGGCCAAAGTGGAGAGAAAGGAACAACTCTCTGTCACACTGGCATCAAGACAAAAAGTGCCAACAATAACCAAAGAAAGGTGCCCGCTAGGACATGTGCACCCTTCTCTTCTTTAGCTCTGTGCCAGACACCACCAGGTGTCCCTCTGTCATCTGCATCTTTAAGCACTTTCTTCCCAGCCTCCACCCCTTTAGCCCCCTCTCTGTTCTGTCTAGTTTCCATTTCTACTGTCCTTTTTCAATTTTTACTCCTCTGGATTTTGTTCACAAGGCAGAAGGAAAAAACTATAACATCTCAAGACTGCCTCAACCACTTTTCGCTCCCCTCAGAGGTATGATTATTGTCTTCAACATTGACCTCCCAGCTGCTGAGGTTTTTGGCTGTTCTGCAGACCCTTCCTTCCTTCATGCATATACACTGGCCTTGAGGACTTTCTGCTGAAATTAATATATTTCCTTGCTTATGCTTTAATGTTTTTTTTAGAGGAAAATGTTCATGAGGAAAATTTACTGGCATAACAAAGGATCCCATCTGGGAAAAAAATGTCAGTTGCTACTAGTGTGACTAGAATTTAAAAGCAATCTAGGCCCTTTATTTTGCTGTCCCACTTCACCAACCTCAGCTGATCAGTTAAATCAGAATACCGTATTTTCTGGAACAATAGCCCCACTCCTTTGTCTCCAACACAACCTGAAATAAGGCTGCAAACATTACACACATATATTCTTAACTACCTATCTACCGCTTCAGTGGGGAGGTGTCCTGTATACAGGGATAGGGGAAGTACAGGAGCAACTATGGAAAACTGTTACATGCTCAGGCACATCTGATAAGGTGAATCTGTCTATTTACAAAGCTCCTTAGCAGAGAAGCAGCTCATCTGGAGAAAAAGTAAGATTTTTGCTAGCATAATCAAAGCACCTCAAATGAAGTAAGCTGTATCACAAAAAAGAACTCGTTTGCCAACACAAACTGCATCTCCATAATGAATGGAAAGGTGCGTGCGTAGCTTTGAAAGCCAGGGGTGTGATTTGTTTCCCTTCACAGTCTTGATCACTATAGCTACACTTTTAATAATGTGTGGTGTGGAGCTGGACTTAATTCGTCATTTTATTGCAAAATACAGAAAGATTAATACTTTGATGTATCATAAACACATGTCTAGCATTATAATCAATGCTATCTGAGTTATAATAATTATAGTATAATATAATAATATATAGTATATAAATAATATAATAATTATAGTATTTGTGAACTATTCAACCAGCACATAAGGTGATAAGAAATTGGTAATCCAGCTGTTGAGCAATGTAATTTGTTTTTCACTTAGTTGAAAGTAAGTTTGAATTTCTATTCAAATTGTTGTGGTAATAGCTGTTGCAAGTACATGTAACAGTGAAATCTACACATCATGCCTGAAATTGTTTCTGAAACATAAAAACATTTTGCCATTGCAATGCAGGTTATGTGATTGAGCACAAAGCTCTGGTCCAATTAAAACAATTTCCAGGTCTCACTTCTTCATGAAAAATATGTTCCAACCCAAATAAACACACAAACAAACAAACATCAGAAATCCTGTAAGAATGATTATTTTCCTGGAAGCACGAAACCTGAAAATCACAGAATCCAACAATGGATATACACTCCACCATGTAATGATGCATATCTGGCAGTGACTAAAGAAATTATTTCCTGCAGAGCTCTACACCAAAAAAAGTACAACATTCCTTGAAAAAATTTATTAACCTTAGATTAGTTGCCTTCACCAAGGCAATTCTTAACATGGCAGAAGACAGTCAAGGCAACACATACACTTTCAGTACTAGTTCAGTCAAAAGGAAATGTCAGAAGTATAATATCCCTGGCTGCACACCTGCGTTAAGAAGAAACCAGCCAATGGAGGCTAGAGAGACTCTATCTAATCTGGTTAGCCCTGCTTGTGGGCTACTCCCTCCACATCTCTCACCCTGTCCTCTTGCTGCAATTTATTTTGTACTCCTCTAGTTTTCCCTCCACACCCAGCCTGGTTTTCTCTCTCCCTTTTTATTCCTTCAGCTGTTCCTTCGTGTTTCTTCAACAACCTACTTGAAGCACCAAGCCCTGCATCTTACTCTGCCTCCTTTTTGCCCTTAGTGACATTTACCACACCACCACCTCTCCATCCCTGCTCTCTTGAGATTTTACTATTGCTCAATCAGTCCTTCTTGCATTTCCATTCTGTCCTTCTGCTCACTTCAGTCACCTTTCTTCTCTTCGCTTGCTGCCACTGCAAGATACACTTCAAATATTTCCTACAGGCCTATTAAATCTCAATGTCCACACATCCTGGATCCCCTTGTTTGCTCTTCCTCTGCAGCCTCAGTCTTTTCCAGAAACCTTCATTTCTCATCTCCTCCCAGCCCTTACTCTCACACTGGGGTTGCCCTCACCATCTCAAACACATTTTATCTGCTTCTGGGCAGTATCTCATCTCTCCCCAGTGAAGACACAGCCAGACAGCCAGCTCCTCCCCATCAGCTTTCCTTTGAGATTTCAGCTAACTCTCTTCCTGTCCTCACAATTTCTCATAATCACCCACATGAAGCTTCCAAGCGTCATGCTGATGTCTTTGCTTCCACCCTGTAGCAGACACCCATATGTCTCCTTGTCCTGGTCCATTCACTTCATCTGTACCCCTTACTCAGTGTTCTACTCCCTGAAACAGGGAGTAGAACTTTCCTTTGATGTGATCTGCAACAACCACTGATTACTTTAATCCTGATCTCTGTCATTCCACCTTTCCTCTCTGACCTGCTCCCTCACTTGCCATGTCCTTCCTCGTGTCCTCTCATTTGCTCTTTCCTCTATTTTCATCTCACCAGACTCTTAAAATCCCATCTAATCTCAGCTTTCTTTCTCCTGCTCCATCTTTCTTCTCTAGCCTAGATTCGATTGTAGATTCTCTCTGTTTCTTACTCTTCAGTCCTAGCTCATGAACTATAAAGTTTGGTTGCCAAACACATACCCTCAGTCTGCTTTCAGCTTCAATTTCCTAGTTGGCCTGTGATCAGGTTTACTTCATCCGTAACCATTTAATTGTCTCCCACTTCTGTCATACTCCTAATTTGGCCTCATACTTCTCCAAGTTACCTGAAAACCTGGCTGCCTTTCACTACTATTAATGCACCTCTCAAATAATGTCTTCCTGAACATCGTCTGCACAAATCCTTGCCAAAGGAAATACTAATATGGTACTGCCCACTTCTTCCAAGTCTATTCCTTGTGTTACATGTTGGATACTTTTTCTTTCCTACTTTCACAGCCCATGTTTACTCTGCTACAATGTAACTTCTGAACTGTTTCATATCCATCTTCATCCACTTCCTCAGTTTTCTTCTGAAATTTTGACCCTCCTCCAACTCCTTGTCCTCACACTACAGACATGCTCTAATAAAAACATACCCTATGTTGATTCCTGCTGCTCTTTCCAGCACTAACACTTCCCTCCTCAATGTGCTGCTTACATTTACTGTTCAGATTTCCTCCTCTCCAGCTCAGTGCAAACTCCTAAGCCAGGTCACAGCAATACCCATCTAAAACTACCCTCACTTACATCTTCTTGATATGCACTTCATTCTTCTTGATCATCTTTGACACTACCAACCCTGGAATTTCTCTTCAACTCTCATCCTCATTTGGCCTCTTCGGCCTCTCTTGCTCTCCTCCTCCTGACCACAAACATAAATCAACCTTACACAAGGAGAATTTACTACACCCCTACAAATCTTTCCGGAAAAAAACACCAAACTTGACACGTCTTTATTAGCATCTTGCCAACACACTCTGTGCGCTAGGAGTCAGGACGGTCTGGCCAGTTCCTTGTGCTCCCCCTTGCGTCTGCTGCGAGACTCAGGCTGCTGACTTTTGAGAAAAGGCTTTATTACTTTGTGTCTGGCCTAGCCTCCACACTAGGGTTCCCAGTGTCCTGGAACTTCAAAAAACAAGGGTGCACGCTACTTTATAAAGGTTGATTTCCTGCAGTGTTTCAAGCTGGCTATTCACACATCAAAGTACAGTGCAGTCAGTCACTAATCTCTCTTGAAAATGTAGACCTAGGTTATTATTTTTAGCTCAGAATTTTTAGGAACGAATTCCCATGTCTTCATGCTATGTCAGCAGCACAGAGCACCCACAAACTGAGCCTTGAAAGCCAGCTACTCCTTCACATGCTGCAAAGATCTAAGGAAGATAAGGCTTAAAAGGTGGCTTTCAATAATACAGAAAGGAAAGCTTGCATTTTCAGAACTGGTTTAACCATTTCTCCATTAAAGCATTAGTAACTGTTCAGGATATAGACCACCAAAGACCAATTAACTGTATGAAAAGCCCAAGTTCCTTTCACCCTTTTTTAAATGCCATTTCCGGTTAGTGGAAATAATTATCCTCAAGTCTGGTGGTACTGGTGGAGTTAGCAATAAGTTCCTTACAGGATACATCTGAACTCCTACAGTAAGCGGCATAAAAAGCCTCATTGTCATACTTAGGAAAGATCCAAAACAGGCAATTGGAGCAAAAATAAAAGAAATGAAGAGTAATCCTCAGAGTAGCAGACATATGTCCTGGTCCAGCCCTGCCTCTGTTAAAACTGGAAGCTGAATATCTCCTGGAAATAGACATCTGGGCTCAGGAGGGGAGATGCAGAAGCAGCGAAAGTGGTTGTTCGCTTTCTGTGCACTGCTCTCTTTAAATACCAGCAGTCAGTGCTACAGAAATACATATTAAACCAAAGAGCCTCTCTGGAGAGGGATGATGATGTGCAAGAATAAGTAATAAAACCTAACTGGAATTCTTATGATAAAGACTTTATTAAAACGTCGTTTTAAAAAGGCAGTGTAAATGAGCTAAAACATATCATTTAAAAACAAAAGGCAATTTAAATGAGCTAAAGCAAAGCTGGTGGGGGAGGGGCAGGCAAAAGACGCTTTCAGCCTAGACCCACCCCCAGTCTCACTCCAGGACCCCCAGTCCTCTCCCTCCCCAGTAGCATCCCACTGCTACTCTCCTACCTCTCACTCACCATACATCAGTCAGTGGGGCACTGGCTGACACCCGAGTGTACACAGTGAGGAGATCTTATCAGTCTGGACAGGTCAGGCAGCAACTGTGAGCACCACCATCCGATGGGGCTGTATGAAACCAGCAGCAGAAGCCCTGAGACACTGAAGGGATGCTTACTTTCCTGTGAAAAGAGGAGACACCAGACCTGGTGAGTGAAGTATTAGGAAGAAAAAGGAAAGATTGGCGTACCAGCTAAATACTTGAAATAATACTCCCCTCAACTCACACTCTAATTCTAGGGATCCCCTATGCTTCCCGCTTGCAACTGCTTTTGGTCCTTGTTCAGGGGGGTTCTCTTCCCTTTCTTAGAAGCTGGGTATAGGCTCTATCTGCTCAGGATGGCCAGGATGTGAAGGGTGCTCCTGGAAGTTACAGCTGTAATCCACTTCCCAGAGCTGAGGTTCATGAGAAAAGACCTCTACCTCAACAGACCTAAGAGCAGCAGAGGCCAAGAGAGACAGGGGATCAAATTTACACCCTCATTGACTCGTGCTAACAAACACGTCAGTGAGAAGAGATTTGCTGTCCTGATGAGAATGTCTCTTCATGGAATGGCCAGTCTTTTAACATCTACCTCTGTTATTGATACCGTGTTACCAAATCAAAGCAGACACCATTACGCTATACATTCCTCAGTATATCATTGTCCTAGAGGCACATCTTAATGCCTTTTTATGGCATACTTCAATGCATCTACAACTTGCTGCACTGGCTTTCATGTAACTATTGACACAACAAAGTCACCCAGCAGTGAATCCTAAGCTCTTGCTTTCCTATGGGGGCGAGCAAGCAAGAACAGATGAGAAACAGGGCAACTAGTGAGAGAGCCGTGTAGTCTTCATTTGAGACTCAAATGTGTCCCTAAGCCACCGAATGAAGGCAGGGTTTCACCGCAGCCTTTACTCTTCTTGCACTTCTGGTGCACGCCAAGCAACTTAAGTATACTTGGGCACATGTGTTGAGTCCCTTCCGCTTCCTGCTTCCTGCAGAGGGGACTTGCTGGGACTCTCATGAGGGTCTGGCCTTGCAAGGTTGAAATGACGGTACACACAGGAAGGCACGCTGTCCTGGAGCATGTATGGGTTACCAATGAACATAGCACCATCACATCACCTTCCAAGTTGACCATGCATCCCCAGTGACCTTTGTTGTAGGGCACACCATTCCCACTGGGGTGCCTGCCAGCACCCTTGTCCCCCTCACCCTTGATGGCGTGAATCCATGCACACGAAGCCAAGGCTCAAAGCACTCTTTCTTCAACCAGGTGACTGGCTGCTGCACCCACACCTCTCTGGGGAAGCTTTCAGGCTCCAGCACCAGCCTCCGGCCCGCACGAAACAGTTAACGTTGACCTGAGGTAGTCCTGCCAGTTTCTTTCGTCCCCTCCTGTGCCTCCCGGGAGCTATTAATACAGCAGGCACATGTTCTGACATAGCGTTCCCCGGCAGGCACCAGATAACTTTAATTTGCCCTTTAAACGTCCCGAGCCCGGCGGCCCTCGCGCTCCCTCCACAGGGGAAT
>NW_009940350.1:109744-149835 GCF_000696875.1 Nestor notabilis | reverse complement strand
TAACCCGCATCGCGTCCTGCCAGCTGCTTGTGACGAGCGCTCACTCATAATCCCACACATCCGGAGTCCAGCTCCTGGAAATGGACTGCTGTCGATGCTTTGCAGGGTTAGGGGGTGCGGGGGGCTGCCTTGCTTGCTTTCCCCAGTCCTGGTGGAGCATTCCAGCCCTATGCATCCCCTTTGGCTCGTTCCTCAAACCCTTGGAGGGCAGAGAGGTTATACATCCCAACTCCAGCAGCACATGAGCTCTCTTTACCAGGAACCTCCAGTATTAGAGAGCAGCCCTGTAAAAGCCCAGGTAATCGAATGTAGATTGGAGTGGGGCAAGTACGTCTTGGTGCATGGCAGCACCCGGGTCTCCAGAGCCTGCTCAGCATTCCCACCTGGTGTGTTGTGATCGCCCCACCACATCCCACCAGTCCTGGTGCATTGTGTAGCTGGAGCCCCCACACTTCTGGGGTCACTCCCACAGCAGTGTGCATGGACCTATATAGCACCTTGAGTTGAGCCCCCGGGTTGCTTCGGAAGATCTATGCTCAGGGATGCTCCAGATGCTGCCCCTGTACACCTTTTCTTGGGTGTGCTTGCTTTTGCCTTGCCCTCCTGCTGGTGAGTGCCTTGTCTCCCTTCAACCCTGGTTCCTTCAGCATGGCTTTCCCTTTGCTACACATGCCCTGGGTTGAGGTTCTGGGTCCTAGTGTGTTCACCAGATGACTAGTGGCATCTCACAGGATGTTGACTCCACACTGAACTATGCACACCAGGCTGCCCTCCTGGCCAGGGAAAGTGCTGCTGCCTCTCAGTTCAGTCCCCACAGCTCTTTTCCTCCTGGGAAGTGGCGCGTAGGAGACAGAGACTGCACACAGCAGGGAGGAGGCTTCACAAATACAGTGGAGACTTGCACATTTCCCTGTAACAGCGTCTTTTCATCTCCAGAGAGGCAGCTCTCACTCTTCCCAGTGGCAGTCTAGTTGTTAGGTTCGTTTGTGACAGCTTCCTCCTCTCAGGGCTCTGCTGGCAAAATGCTCCCTGGGGAGCTCTAATTATACTGGCTTTTAATGCCTGGGGTAAGGGATGACAGGGCACAGGACTGGGAACCTCCACATTGGGATTTCTGAGTTGCGTATGCCCTCCCTGCTCCCCAGGGCTCACAGAACCCCTCTGCTGTGATTTCCCACTCACTGTTAGAACAAAAATCACTCATACTCCTCAGTGACGTTGCAAGGAATAGTGAGCTGGGGCTGGTGGTGTGTCCAAATGGTATCTGTGTGTTTTCACCAGCTCTGTGCTATCCTAGGTATCTAGTCAGGGCTTTAAACATATTGAAACATTGTCAGCAAATTTGTAAAAAAAAATTTTTTTCATTACTTGTCTTTCTTAAATTAGATTTTTTTTTTTTTCCCCTACTGCTGCTTTGGAAGAAGCTAGGTGGAGATTTATTTAGGGGATTTTTAAGCTTTTATACATTGTTCTCGCCTTCTAAGCCCCTTGGCTAAGAAAAAGCATTGTAGGCAGCCTTGTATTCATTTATCCATCTCTGTTCTTATCTGTACCCTGGAAAAAATACTGGTCGCTTTTCTAACCTGTATTTTCTCATTAAGAGACACAGTGAAGTTTATGCAGGAGATAAACAACAAAGTATTATTGCTGTGTGAGGATACAACTCCCCCTAGTCAAATATAACTGTCTCTGTAATTAGTGCTAATTGGGTCAGCCGGAGAATTTTGCTAATAAGGCTAAAATGGTTCCAGCACCCAAGCTGGTAATCCAGAATCCATAAATGAGTGACTTGTATCACTATTGGGTGGTATCGCAAAAGCTCAATTAGCTTTGGGTCTGCTGGTTATAGTTGTTGACTCTGAGACTGTGTGAGAGAGTCAGGGCTTGTTCTATTGGTACACATTTTTTTTACGGATTATGAGAAAGTGCCAGTGCTGTGTAAAAATGCTCTGGGTACGTACAGGTGCCCACGAGGGCTGGTCTGGGTCTGGAGATGTAAACTAACTGTAGTGTTTGACTGTAAACCCTGCTTTGGGCGTGTGGGGACCTGAACTGTGAGGAAATGTGGGAATTATTGTGCTACTGACTGACTTGATGTAGGAGACTGCTGCCTAAGGAGCCATGTCCTCGGACTACCTCTCCTGTCTGGGCCCTGCTGGTGGTCCCACCACTGCAGCAACTGCACTACCCTACAGTGAGTTTAGTGCTGCTGAGGCACTCTGTTCCACAGGCACGATAGCTTCGATACACTGTCAGCTGTGGAAGAAAAACTGGTACAACTGCTACTACTTCTACAGTGTTAATGAAGTTGAATGTTGAATATCGAATATAATAATTAATATTGCATATAATAATCAATGTTGAATATAATAATGAAGTTTAATATTAAATAGGGTCTAAAGGGAGATATGGAACCTAAGTCAGTGATTGTATTGGCATTTCCACTGAATGGTGGATAGATTCACTTTGGACTTGAGGACACAACCATCTATTAAGCTGAAGTGGAACTGCAGTCTGAACTTAGTATTTTCTGGAAGGTCCCCTTTTGGCCCTGGAACCAGATTCAAATGTACAGTCTTGTTGACTATTTCCTTTTATTCCAGAAGGATTGGAAAATCATGGAATCCTAATGTGTTAGTTTAAGATCAGTAGATATGATCTGTTCTTCTTTGCCAAGCCTCACAGGCTGGGAGTAAAGCTGAGATCTTTTCATGACAGCATTCCTACTGCCTCAGATATTGACTGTGGCCAATTGGTGGGTACGTTTAAAAGAAATAAAAATACTTTGCACATAATGCTCATTTAAATACTGGAAAAGGATGGCTGCAGAATACTGGCAAGTCTAAAAGAATGAGTAAGTTGAAAATGGGTTTAAACAAATTCATAAAGGCTATGTCCCTCTCTGGGATATGTATCCAAATGATCTGAGTACATCTTGAATTTAACAGAACCCCGACTGGGAGAGAATATTGCAGAGGAGGTACCCTTCCATACACGCTTTGTTCTTACCCCCTCACATCAGCAAGGTAGCCATTCTCATGATGTTTGGCTGATGGCAGTCTACAGCCAGCTTTTTCTGACTGGAAAGAAAAGCTGAGATTAGCCCCTCTACATGATCTTTCACCTGTTCTCAAACCTCCCATAACCACAGGCCGAAGAGAAGTGCCACGAATCTGCACATTCTGTAAGTGCCCTGACTGACATGTCTGCTTTTCTTAGGAGGCAAAGGCTTTGCACAAGCTCCTGTGGCATTTGCAGTATAGAATGGGGAAGGATCAAACACTTTACTAAGCTAGAAGTTTACAAGGCAGTGATAGCAATATCTGAAAACAGACCTTCACTGTGATGGAGTGGAACTCAGTGGACCACAGAAAGGCCATCTGGCCATCTGACAGCACCTCAACAGAGTGACAAATACTGATCTTTTGTGGTGCACTGATTGCATGAACAATGAAATTTTACTGTGATGACTGCACTATTATGCCTTTTGTTGTGAGTTGACTTGCTTAGTCACTGTTGTGCCTGCTCTATCTGATTCTAGACTATGAGGGACACATGATAGTATTTGCTCTTGCAAGCTCTGTGGGGAACATTGTCTTCCTTGATTAAACCACCATATCCCGGATAAACTTAAACAGGGGAACTTTAGGTTAGATATAAGGAAGAAGTTCTTCACAGTGAGGGTGGTGAGGCACTGGAATAGGTTGCCCAAGGAAGTTGTGAATGCTCCAACCCTGGAGATGTTCAAGGCCAGGCTGGACAGAGCCTTGGGCGACATAGTTTAGTGTGTGTTGTCCCTGCTCATGGCAGGGGGGTTGGAACTAGATGATCTTAAGGTCCTTTCCAACCCTAACTATTCTATGATTCTATAATTGTGACTGGTTTAGTATAGATTGTAGAATTTCAACCTTCTGTCCCCTTCTGAAAACTGATGACTGAGATGGGTTAAATAAACCACACTTACAGACCCCACTGGCAATGTATTAGAGGATCCTGCAGTGGGTATGTCTACATAAGCATTTTACTTGGGCTTGTGGTTTTGAAGTGACCTGCTTGATCAGCTCCACTACCTTGATTTCATTTACACTGAGCCTGAGAACTATATTCCTTTTGGATGCTGCAGGAGTAAGCACTGCCAGTAGCAATAAGCAACAGGAAAGAAGGGGTTTCAGAACTGCTGTTTTGGATGTATGATGATGACCTAATACAGTTCAGTGGTCACTTTCCCATCACCACTGGTGCAGTCAGTAGGGACATGACCTCTTTGATATTTGCTTGAATGCAGATGGGGAGAACAAGGATCTTGCTTGGATCCAGGTCATAACTATTGGTTTTAAATTGTGAGAAGAAAGCCTAGTTTTGTGCTGTCAGTGAGCTGACTTGGAGCATTTGAAGGCTATTTCACTTGCATTTGGAACCTAGCCATGTGTTTCTTCCCTTACACTTCTCACACTTCTGTGTCTAGAAAACAAAGCCATGGGAAATCCAGCTACAGCACAGCTCCTCTGGGCAGATCCCCAGATTTGATATACTCTTAAGCTGATTTGGTCTCACTGAGGACGTGTCTCATGCTTAGATGGTGCAGTGTTTTGTCTCCATTTTTCTTTTTGCACTTTCAAAGAAGATAGGGAAAATGCTACTTGCTCTGTGCAACTGAGAAATAGCTCACCCAAAGGTAATCTGGGACCCTTATTCTAAAAAGAATAATTAGGATAATTTCTTGTTTCCATAGATATATATATCTGTGACACAGGAATCTCCATCTTAAATAAAAACCCCAGGGGAACAACCCTCACTTGGAAACATTTTACTCAAAAAACATGAATATGAGAACCTCCTCCAAACTTACATCTAATTCAGTTTGGGAGGAAAACTGATTTTGGTTGTGAAACCAGCATGCAGAAGGGCAGGAGGAACCTCTCAAGCCAGGAGACCCAAGCTGACAGACTGTTCTAATATCCATGAGAAGCAAGGGCCACACAATGCTTTACACAGGTTAGTAAGCTTTGGGTTGGGATTGTTCAGTGTCACAATGATGGGCTAGCTCCAGTGCTGCCACCACTGCCCAACATGTGTATCAGTATTACCTCCTTCTTTCTTGGCAAATCCTGACTTTTTGGGGGGAAGTTTGGAGTTAGGAGACCCTTTGCCAATCCTGTTTCAAATAAATAGCAACAATGTTGAAATTCAGCCAGAAGAGACTGCTTCTGCTGCTGAACACTATTTCTTAATCCGGTGACTCTCCTCCCAGCTTTCTGGTTGAGTTTCTGATGGGTGTCCAATTCTTCTCATCCACATACATGCAGCATATACCCTGCCATGAGACCTGCTCCATCACCCTTCACACGCTGTTAACACAGACATCACCAGCACATTCTCTGCTCTGCCTGGCCTGCCTCAGGTCCTCTGCAGAAGGGTCCAGACAGGCAGCCTGCCCTTGCCTTTTGTTGCCCAGCCTCATTACTAGGGATATTGGCAAGGACAAACTGATCGTTTCATGGCCAGCATCCACACAGCATGGGGCTAGTCTGCACTGTGCCAGGCAGAGCTTGGAATCATAACAATCTTTACTTAATCTTAAAAAAATTTAGGGAAGCATAAGAGAAAGTTACACTTCATCTACCCAAGTGTATTTGTTTTACAAATGAAAACCTTGACGTCCAGCTAGGTAAGTGATAAAACAAATAAGCAAAGGAAATTGAAGGCAGGCATACCAGCAACATTCCCTGCACCTCCCAAAGGTGTTTCTGCAGGGACAGAGCAGTAGGTGCTCTATCAGCTTTCCATGCCTGTGTTGCTGCTGTCACCCCTCACTGGCTGCCCAAACAACTTGGTGCTGCAGTATCTGGTGTCTGCAGCATCTGGTGTCTGCAGCTATATTCTAGCTTGGGAGAAAGCTCTACTGCATCTTTGGCTGAGGTTTGGGATTTGAGTGGAAAGATTTCAGGGAGCTAACATAAGTATTAAGACCCAGCTCTGACCATAGAGGACCATCAAGGGCTCAAGCCCTTTCTGCCTCCCAATACTGTGTGGCTCAGCACAAATTCAGAAGCTACTGGTTCCTGCCTAGTAAACATAGGCCTTAGCTTCTTATATATGAAATACCAGCATTTTCTGGTTTTTATGAACATCCAATCCTTTGTTTATTCTTCATATTGCTTGTGAAGGATTTAGATGTTGCACTGGGGTCCCAGTGGTCACAGTTCTTCAGTCTACACTTTTTTTGCACCAGTCACTCCATCAGGAGAAGAGCAAAGTTTGCCTCTGAAGTCAGCCTGAATGTGAAGAAGCTTAAGGGTCCTGGATAATTGAATAAGTAGCACCACTGGCCTGAAAAAGTGTGGTTCCAAACTTGCAGCACAGGTATATCCTCACTGCCCAGCATCGCCAAAAGGGAGTGAGTGAAAGTTGAGCGCATGATGCCCAACTAGTTTCCTGAAGCTTCCCCAGACAGGTGCTGTGAATACTCTCTCCCAGTATGAGTGGACCATTCACCATTTCCTCATAAACCACCATGTGCAGAGATTGCCAGCTGGGAATTTAAGGTAAATACCTCTCTCTGTGAGATGACTGTAGTAAAAAGCCTGGAAGGACACTACCTGGGAGATACATGACCATTACATGCTGCCAACAAAGTATGTTTCTGTAGTAGTATTGCCTCTGGTTTAACCAACTTTCGTTTGTAACAAACTAGGGCACGAAGATAACAATTTTTGTGCAGAATATTACTGTGACTGCTATAGGGTTTTTCTTTATAAAATGTTCTGCTTAGTGGAAAACACACAATGAACTTTAACCATGTATTCTTTAATAACTGTCCCCACAGCAAAAGGAATTTTAAAACTTCTTCATAGCCTGCATACTGCTTCTGTCACATTTTTCAAATGGGAGATCACCCTCCACCTCCTTTGAAAAGACTAAGACTCTGTTTGAGCAACAGTCCCTCTCTGCATCTTCCATTGTAACTCTGCAATAGTAGTAGCTTTCCTGACATGTATCTCAAAGGCAGTTTGGGCTGTAAGTTAAGCTAAAGGTTGGACTTGCCTATTTGAGGGTCTGATCAAGAGTATGTACATTTTTACATGCCTCCAAATATATTCTGGTTGTTAAGAGATCTCTCAGTAGTGTATGAATGGTCAAGAAAATATTTCCTTTGCGTTTGATTCACTTTGATATTTTTGGATTATCTTTAAAACAAGGACAAGCCAAATTTAAAAAAAAATCACTAAATAAGATTCTAATTACTGTTTCCCACTGCTATTGTGGAACAAAAGGTTCTAAAGTTTCTGAAGCATGTTGGGACATCTGTGCTCAGTTTCTATACACAATGCAGAAAGTCCAAACCAACATGGGAAACCTTATTCTGAAGGCGTGCCAGTCCAGATACATAATCTGAAGAGTTTCATATGGTTCAGATCAGAGTATAAAAAATGCCTCTGAACTGTTTTATCCTTAGCTAACATGATTTTAAACTTCAAATTTTTCAACCTCAGTTCAAGAAAGCACTTAGCGATATGCTTAATTATAACCACCTCTGGTTTTCACAATCATGCTTTTCTTTGCTCTCCTGGAGAGCATTTGTTATTCCTATAATAAAAAGTAAGAGGAAATAATGAAGTAATTATTTTCAAGAGTGGGTACTATGGAATTATGAGAATACAGCAGTAGTTTAAACTTCACCATTGTGCTCGCTGACTGACTCATTTGGTATGAAGTCAAGTGAGGGCCAGCATGTGAGCACAGGAAAACCTTAATTCCGTTTTATTTGTTTTTCTTTTCAAATGGCTGCTTTGTGGAGCATTTCTGAGCTTTGCTGAAGTTGGAATATTACACTAACCAGCTGCTGATCAAAGACGTCACTGAATCTAGGTCAGGTCTAATTTGTGAAACTCGCAGAGTTAGTCACTATGGCAGCTTTCTGAAAGGTACAGATGGAGAATCCATGAGCTGTGGGAACAGAATTATGGGGCTTCTTCTCACCATCAGTTTTAATGCAATTTGCTTTATTTCCTTTTCCAGGAGTTCCTTTTTCTCAGAGTTCCTAGTAAAAGAGAGATTAAATGTGACAGCCACATCTGTTTTAGGAAATTCCCATGGAGATGTCAGATTGGTAGCTGGCTGAAGGGATGTTAAAAGTGAATGCTTCTGGTCTGAGCAGGTGGTCTATGAACATTATGAAAAATCTCTAGCCTTTTATAATGACTTTCATCTCAGGATCTCAAAGCGCTTTATAATTATCAGTTGATCAAGTCTCACAACATCCCTGGGAGGTGATCACTTTGTAATTGAATGGAGTGGGTTTTATGGCTCACAAGTTTGCCGCTGGCTGTGAAATCGTATTTGTGACTCACACAATCTGCCACAAGTAGAGCAGATGTCTTGCTGCTGTTTCTGGAAATAAGAGCTGTTTGCGATGCAGTGGTGCTGTGCCACTGGTATGTGGGTTCTTCTTCCCTTCTGATCTGCTCCACTGTCCCTTGTTCTCCCATTCTCGTTTCCTGGTGCCCCTGCCAAGTGCACATGCTAGCCATGCTTTCTTTTGGATGTCCATCTTGTGCCATATTTTCCAGAGGGATCTTGATGCAGGCTTTACAGATTGTTTCTCTGCAGTTCCTAGGATAAAATGTATGCTAAGATGTACTTCAGCCAGCCTTCTCCTAGGTGTAGCAATGGGGCAACCAGTGGTGCTATCCCTTCTCAGTGTTGTTGGGTTTAATTTAAAGGGTTAACTTAGCATCACAGAGACCAAGTCAACAGAGAATGTCAAAAGAGAATGTCTGACTAAGCAATGTCCTGCAGCCAGCAGAAGCTGCCTTGTAAAGCAGACCTGTCTGCCCTATGGATGGGCTGGAGCATGAGGTTCACCAAGGGCATATTTGCTTCAGTGAATATTACATTTGTGTTTCACAAGAAACCATGAACAGGATTATTTCAGAGTCTGGTCATACATGATAAATAATATTTGTGTGTGTGCATCCATGTATGCATGCATGTGTGTGTATGTACTGCTTATGTGATATTTACCAACACTTTTAGACATTAGAACAGAACTTTGATACAAAAATAATTTTTTCTGTGTTTTTTTCTTTTTTTAGATTATTCTTTGTTTGTTTCTATAGCTGTAGAGGATATTTATGTTGAGCACACTTTCTCTTGCACTGAACATGAATAAAATTCAGACATATTCTAGCTCCATTGTAACCTCTTGGGACATAGTCATTTGGGCACTGCAAAGATGGTGTCACTTCCTTCAGTAAAATATGGGATAGGGGGCATAAGGAAGGTCAGTATTTCAAGATGAAAATACACCCAGTTGCTTGGATAAAGACATGAGGCTTTGTTGCTTGTGTGATAACACTCAGGTTATAAGTATCAACTTTAGACAATGTTGACCCACAATCCATGATGCTGACTGGCAAATCCTGGTTTGTTGCTTTAAGCTTTTCTTAGTATATGATTGCCATTCAAGTCTGGAACTTGTGCTGCATATTATACCTCTCAGTGTAATAAGGTTAATAATACCAACTCTATCCCCAGGCAATATTTACAGGACAAAGAAATCCTTAATTGTAAAGGCAAGTGAGTTTTCTTATACTATTACACCAGAAGACAACTTGACATCAGAAGTTCAAGTGGTTATAATTTTAAAATTTGCTTTGTAAAGGACTTCACCTTCCCATCTCCATAGCAGTCAGCACATCTGGATCTCCACACTGATTGTGACCTCTGGATATTGCCATAATATAAATGTTAAATAAACAAAATTATTGATAAAAAGTGGTCAGGTTATTTCTTCCGCTGATTTGTGATTTAAAAGATTTCCATGGACATGTGTTGTTCCTAGTCTTCAGCTATCAATAGATTAATGACCAGCGTGTGAGAACAGTGTTACTAAATTTAAAGAGCTGAGGATTCTTTCCAATGGCTGAATCAAAGGGACTGAGTTCAGCTTTCAGTCCATTTGCATTTTGGCTATATCACAATGTGCTACAGATTGCTTAGCAAAAAATATTGAATGATCAGATGAAACAGACAACAGTTTGGGAGAAACTGGAAACTTTACTGGGAGAAAGGAAGCAACTGTGAAACTTTGTTCTGTACCCCAAAGAAGGGAACAAGGAGACTAGATTCTTAGAGATAAAAATGTGTTATAGCAAGCAAACCTTTGTACACTCAGAGCATCCAGTTCTCAACACAGCAAACAGTAACCTAGAAACATATGTGGTGAGCAGTAACACTCATAAATCTTAAGAGATTATGTGTTCCTAATGTGAGACTTCAGGCTGATCTATTTTGTTAAGTGCCAAACTTCAGCATGATTCAATCAAGTTTTGCTTAATCTGAATTTATTTACTCTTTGTGATGATGATTCATTGAACATGTCTGTGGTCCAGTCTGTTGAGCTAATTTATCAGGCATTTTGATGGACTGGTGATTTGTCTTCTCTGAACATTTCATGGTTTATTTATTTATATCATCTGGATTGTGTAGAACAAGAATTGCAGTTCTGCTAAGAATTAAACATTCCTCAATGATGCCTTTAGTAACAGGAAACACTCTCTAGATAGGTATTCTTGTTGCAATGTAGCCAAACAACAAAGCCAGGAAAACCTGTTATCTACAGATGCAATTCCCCTGACTAAATTCCTCTGTTAACCTGTGTAGATTTATATCAGAGACACAACTTGGCAAAGACAGAGGGACAATGGTGGTAAGGTTTCTCTGTATGGGACATTGGGATTTTCTGGACGCTGGCCCAAAATTACAGATCATCCCAAGAGAAATAAGACACAAGGGTTTTGTTTACATAGCCCAATTAACATGCAAATACTGTGCAAAGAGGCATTCTCACACTAGCTGTCCTCTGGCTCCTATGGTTAATGATAGTATGAGATAGGCCAGGATGGACTTCAGCAGAAGTTGGCAACTTATATACATTCCCAGAACTGTACTTGAACAGCTGTTGTCTACTAAAGTCCATGTCACTATGACCACGTTGGTGTGGCTACTTGTTAAAGCTAATTTCAGAACAGCTATGAGCAGCTGGTATGCCTACCTTCAGTGCAGGTACGTTGCTTTGGCCTTCTATTTTCTAAGGGAATATATCTCATCAGGTGACTCTCAGAATGATATCCAACTCTCTACCTGTGAAGGAATTAAAGAATAAACACATGGAAGAGGCAAAATATTTCCCAGAGTGGAAGGTGCTGATTTTCTTTACATGTGGATGCAGAATAAGAATCGTCTCTCTTCTAAAGGGGTTCAGTCTGCTAGGTCTGGGCTTCCCAATGCAAGAGCTATGGACATAACTAAAGTGATTTCAGTGAAGAACCACTGAGATATTTAAGGGACTGGAGCATATGATATATGAGGAGTGATGATGAAGGCTGGGGCTGTTCAGTCTGGAGAAAAGACTCCAGAGGATCTCAGTCATGTGTATAGAACACCTGACTGGGTAAAAAAGTGCAAAGAAGATGGAGCCAGGCTCTTCTCCGTGTTGCCCAGTGATAGGACTAGAGGCAATGGGAACAAATGGAAGCACAGGGTAGTCCATTAAAGCATAAGAAAAGAGTTCTTCAATGCAAGGCGGTCAAACACTTGCACAGGTTGCTCAGAGAGGTGATGAAGTCTCTAACCTTGGAGATATTCAAAACCTGGTTGAACACTGTCATGGACAACATGACTCTACTTCAGGCAGGGGATTGACCAGGGGATACCCACAGGTGCTTGCTAGCCTCAGTTGTTCCATCACATTAAATCATATTCCATCACAATTCCATCACATTAAATCAAAAAATCCCAAGTATTTGTTAGTGCATATTTTCCTGACAATTGATGGTGGTGAGCAGAGCGGTTCAGCATACAAAGTAGATGTTAATCTTACCAACTTTTAGGCATATGATGTTCTTTTGGTGAGCAGTCAAACAGTGGATATAAAGTAGACATCAAACACCATTAATAGAGCAACAGTGCTAGAATGTGTGGTAGCAAATGTGTGCACAGGTATGTAGCATGGAATATCAGTTGAGGTTATAAGAAGAAGTAGAGATGTGATTCAAATACCAATTAGATGCACTCTATTTGCTACCATTCAAGGACTGGTGTTTTTGCTATACCACTGAGCTTGATCAGATTTTGGTTCTTTTGGTTATTGTTGCTGTCTCATGAGCGACATCAGTGTGAATTTGGCTCAAAGCTTTCCTTAAGATTTGTCTCATTTGGGAATTTTGCCTGGTCATTAGAAAACAAAGAAATTGTAAAAATCTGATGTTACGTGGATTTATGGTGTAAGTCAATGGAGTTGTAAGTAGCAATAAGTAAGTAGTAGTAAGGAAAAAAGGTCTTCTGGCCTCCCAGTGTGCTGAATGGTTTTGTAGGTTAGCTAGCTCTAAATAAAAAACCAATGAGTCTGTATCTGAGGACAGTGAAACACATCTGAGATATCCCAAACACACTTGGCGTGTTTAAACACATCTTTTCTGCTTGTCTTCTTTCTCACAGCTTCTGAGTGATGTTAATAATAATATCATTTATTTTGGATGATTGGTTCTATGATTCTTGTTTCTACATTCCAAATGTAATACTTCCAGCCTTGGCTTCTTCTGCAGGAAAATGCATTAGACTTCTTCAGTTATTTTAGATATTGAAGAGCTGGAATACCAAGACACATTTGTATACAGGTCTAAAGTTATTAAATAACCAGAGGTACTTCAGATCTGATTGTTTTATTAGTGCATCTATGATGACTTTGCCTGAGGTTAGAGATTTATATTACTAAGAAGAAGAAACAAATTTGGCCTTTATGTATGATGTGTGAATTAGCATTTGTGATTTTTTTAACATGGGAAAAGAGCCATATTTAAAAGATAAAATGTACACTACTATTCCTTGCTAGTGTTACTTATCTGAAAATAACTCTACAAGAGTCAATGTAATTGGAAGTAATTAAAACCTGTAGAAGATCAGAACAGAAATCTATGCTTTTAGTCTTAGATTCAGAAATCAGCACAGGGACTATGCAGAGTTTCAGGAAGAAGTTATTAGCTTTCTTATCCAGTGAGAGCTCCGCAGTGGGTTATTCATCCCTAAAATTTGTGGAGACAAACGTAGCCAACTGACCCTCTTTTAACAATATGGCTTTTTTTTTTTTTTTTAACTGGAGGATAGCCAATATGCTGTATACCTATAAAATTAACCAATCCTGAGGGAAAGAAGCTGGAGTGACAGATGTCAATGTGTTTGAAGTGTATCTTCTTCAAGAAAAGATGTATGATTGTTCTCCTGTGGAACGCACAAGTTATGTCTGAAGATATGCAAAAACCATTTGACAATAACAGCGTATCAGTATCAGCAGCTCTGCTAGTATCTCTCCACTCACCCGCTGAACCTTGCTGAGGATACAGAGGTTCCAGTTCTGCTGTTTACCCAGCTGTGGATCAGCTGGTTCCATATGAGGAATTTGTCTTTCCAGTTTCCTTTGTAAAAACCTAAGAAATTACATGAAACAGTAAAAACAAAACAAAACAAAAAAAAAACATAAGAAAAGAGCATAGTAATTGCCAAGCCAGGCTAAGGAATGCCAGAACTAAAATTGCCATAATTCAGGTCCATTTCTAATTGTATGACCACAGACTGGTGGTTTGGGGTTTTTTTGTTGTTGTTTTTATTTTTTCCTCACTGCAGAAGACGGACCTGCTGTGGGATGAATCATGGTTACCTCATTGCAAAAACTGTGGAATTTTGGAGGGTCATGGCAGAGGATTTCAAGATAGAAAAGGATTGTGCTGTGGTTTGGGAAACTGCGTGTTGTCCTGGTACTGGATTTTGTTGCTATTATGGATTTTGTTGTTATTCTCCTGAACATCATTCCTATGTAACTCTGGGCTAGTCACTTAACTCAAAACTTTTCACAGATGGCAACTGATTTTCTGGAAACCCTGACAACTGGAATCTGATATGGGATATGCTGAATTGCTGAATACTCACTGTTCTTTGAAGATGTATTTCAGATGCTGAAAAAACCTGTTCTTAAACATCTTTTGGCAATTTTGACTCAATGACCATGAGTAAACATAGAAGGTAGTACTTCCTTCTCATCTTCAGGAGCCTGGGAAGATAAATAATCAATGTTTGTAGAACACCAGGATCCAGCAGAGGAGAAGACCATAAAGTGCCCTGGTTTTGGGAAAAAGCATCTGTGTTTCAGCACTGTGTCAGATGATAAGTGCCATACCTAGAATAACAGCATAAGATTTTTCAGATATTGATGCTGCTACTTTTGTGTAGCAAATTAGCAGAGAACCATAGCAAAAGCTTTGACAGTTCATTTAATCCACTCATGTGCCTGAAAGCAGGATCATTTAGGCATAATATATTCCTGTTAGATACTTGCCTAAGCTCCAGTGACAGGATTTTTATGACTGCATGATTTTCCATTGCTTTACTTTCCTTACCATTAAAAAATCTTTCCTGGTAGCTATCTGAAACCTCCTCTTTGCTGCACTGCTTGCTCAGTCCCCAGGGGAGGGGGAGAAGGGTTCATCTGGGGAAGTGCCTTATAGTGCACACTTAAAGAGGGCAGAACTGAGATTATCCCCTTTTTTCCAAAGAGATTTTAAAATTGCCCTAGGCCAATGGTTTGCAACAGCGTAGGCTGAGTGTTGACTGCCTGGAAAGCACTTGACACAAGAGGACCTGGTGGTCCTGGTGGACAGCAGGCTGCCCATGAGCCAGCAATGTGCCCTTGTAGCAGAGAAGGCCAACAGCCTCCAGGGATGTGTTAAGTAAAGCATTGCCAGCAGGTTGAGAGAGATAATCCTTCCCTTCTGCACAGCACTGGTGAGACATGTCTGGAGTGCTGGGTCCAGTGTTGGACTCCCCAGTACAAGACAGATGTGGATACAACAGAGCCAGCCCAGTGAAGGGCCCCTAGGGCATCTAAGGAACAAAAGTACCTGGCATATGAGAACAGGCTGTGAGAGCTGGGGCTGTTCAACATGGAGAAGGAGTCTCATCAATGTGTATAAATAATTGAGGGAAGAGTGTGTAAAGAAGCTGGGGCTAGACTCCCATCTGTGGCATCCACTGACAGGACTAGAGGCAATGGGCACAAACTGAAACATGGGAAATTCCACTAAAACATAAGAAAAAAGCCTTCTTCAATGGTGGTTAAGCACTGGAACAGGCTGCCCAGAGAGGTTGTGGGGTCTTAATCCCTGGAGGTATTCGGAACTCTACTAGGCACGATCATGGGACACTGTTTTGGGCAGGGGATTGACAAGACATTCTCCAGAGGTGCCTGCCAGTCTCAGCTATTGTGTGATTCAGTGCCTCTAGGAGCTGTATGTAGAAAGCATGATCCTGGCAGTTGCCTCCTGCATATTGAAGATGTTGTGCAGCTATTCTTTGCACTAAGACTGGAGATGGCTGTTTCACTCATGAGCTGACTGCATAATAAGGGGAATCAAAGTAGAAATACTTAATGTTTGAATACATTTTCTGATTCTGTATGGTGAGAGTTATCCTTTATAAGGATCTGGGGTTTGGGTGCTTTCCCAGCTCTCTGGAGTAAGGCATAATTGTGGTTGGTTTTTTGTTTGTTTGTTTGTGTTGTTTGTTTGGTTTTGGTTTTTTTTTTCTTTATTTCCATCTTTTTGTAGTTTTTCAGAAACATTGACTTATCTAAATAAGGGAACACAGCTTGTTCTGAAGTCTACTGCTTCCCTCACCAGTGATGTATTAAAAAGCTCCTCACTTTCACTTTTGTCCTTATCTTCTCCAGACAGCTGAGAAGCCAGTTTCCAGTGTCTTATGCTTGAAAACATGATTTTCAATAGATTTCTTTTCTTCTTCCTTTCAGCCCAGAGCCTGAGATCTCATTTTATAATGCATCATAGCTTCTTGTCTGGGGAGCTGAGTTATCTAAAGGAAGGGTAATTTCCAGTATATTCTGGACATTCTTATGGCACATGAAAGAGGTTTAACACCTTAAAAGAATGATCCTTTAATATGTTAGCACTAGATTAACCTACCCCATAACCAAAACTAGATCTCACAACTCCCGTGCCCTTACCTCTTCACCCTCAGATTGCCTAAATTCCTGATCCATTTGCATGTCTGTCAGCCAAGTTCTTCTTAATCATCAGTTTCTAGTCCTGCCTTCAGAGCCATCCAGATCCATATTGTGCTGAGCAGTCAGCACTGAAGTTCAAAATTCAGTCTGCCACCCTGCCCTATTCTTCTGTTGAATGTTTCCCAGGTTCCCTGTGCCTCCTCCCTTCTCCCAGAGAAGAGAGTAAAAGCCTGAATGGGCAGGTTGGTAACCACTGCTCCGTCTGCTAGGTGGTGTGGTTAGGGCACTCTCTGGGGAGCTGAGAGATGTGGGCTCAACTTTGGTCTCGTGAAAGGGGCAGAAGGCTCAGGTCTCTCTCATCCCTGAGGAATAGTGCAGCCCGTAAGCTGTGAAGTGTCAAGGTCCCTGATCTGAACCTGACTTTTTCCTAGGTAGTACCTGCTGGCAGGTAACTTTCTAGTTCCTTGGCCTCTCTCTTATCTTTGTTTTTCATTAGCTGTCTTCTGGTTTTATGGTTTTTTTCCCTTCCTAGACAAATGTATTGTGAGGGCAGATTAGGGGAGAGAGAGGCTCACTCCTTTTTAGGATTTTACAACAGATACATTAGCAGACAAACCTTTTTATCTGGACTGCAGTCACCCTGGCTGCCTTTGCCGTCTGTATCATAGAATCATAGACTCATAGAATGGTTTGAGTTGGAAAGGACCTTAACATCAACCAGTTCCAACCCCATTGCCATGGTCAGGGACACCTCACATTAGACCATGTCGCCCAAGGCTCTGTCCAACCTGGCCTTGAACACTGCCAGGGATGGAGCATTTACCACTTCTTTGGGCAACCCATTCCAGTGCCTCACCACCCTCACTGTAAAGAACTTCTTCCTTACATCTGACCTGAACTTCCCTTGTTTAAATTTAAACCCACCTCCCCTTGTCCTATTACTACAGTCCCTGATGAAGAGTCCCTCTCCAGCATCCTTGTAGGCCCCATTCAGATACTGGAAGGCTGCTATGAGGTCTCCATGCAGCTTCTCTTCTCCAGACTGAACAGCCCCAACTTTCTCAGCCTGCTTTTGCATGGGAGGTGCTCCAGCCCCCTTATCCTCATGGCCCTCCTCTGGACTTGCTCCAACAGCTCCATGTTGTTCAGTCCTTTCAAAGACACAAACCTGTTTCCTAGAGCCTGTTCTCTCATGGTTTAATGCAATCTAGTTTCAAGGGATTCAGAGAAAGAAATGTCAGACCCCTCCACAGGTAGCTGTTTCACAGGGCAATACAGCTCACCCTGTCAATGAGTCAGCCTATATTTCTTCTAGCTTGTTTCTGACCCTTGTTACTCCCCACTCCATAAATCAGTCCTCCTCCTCCTTTGTGGTGTTTACACTGTCAAAATACGCAGAGGTCCCCAGGGTGGTTCCTCACCTCTAGCAGATTGCCTCAACGTTAACGCCTAAGCACACTTTGCTCTCTTTGCTTAGCTGTCATGCAGCCAAACTCATCTCATTGACTTAATTCCTCATAAATCAATAGGTCCAGATCCTCTTGCTTTCTTTGGGATGAGTCTGCTTCACAAGCTCACAGACAGTTTGTTGGTCTATGCTGTTATTAGGACCTTTTGTCTCCCTTCTTTAAGCACATTTCTCCACTTCATGTCTTCATTTGAGGTTGAGCTTCCTCCTGCAGAATATTGCCTTGTGCCCATCCACTTGGCTGTTGTTTTGTTATTTCTAGCCTCTCTAGGTTTCTTTATGTTTCGTGTCTGTCCCCGTTGTTTTACACAACACCTCTCTAATTCATAGGACATGTTACATCAAATATAAATTGAATGAATGCGGTGTTTACTGCTTCCTTCCAGATTATTAATAGACATTAAATAAAACCAGACTTAAAACAGATTTCTTGCCCTCCTTTCCTCCCCTTCCCAAACCCAATCTGTGCCCCAGATATTCTCCCATCGGCTCTTTATGTTCATGTTTATCTTTTGTTCCTCTTTGTTTATGGACTCGCAGCCTGTGTTCAATCTTAGTGACAGTGCTCATTTTGGAGCCAACTTAGATTCATTTTTCAAGTCATGTTTTGTAGCTGAGGCTTTTCTCAGGACTGGCTGTAGGCTGCTTCTTCATTCCCTTTATCTGCTGACTTTGAAAATCAATAAGAAAGGAGTGACCATGTTTGTCGGGCAAGATTTAGTCTTTGTTAACTCTCTGGGATGACTTTCATGCTGGTGCTAAGTAAATGCACCATCACTGGTGATGATGGATGTGCTCCCTTTTGCACCAGCAATGAAAATTCCCTGTGCTCTTCACTGCTTATTGAATTTATTAATACCACTGTATTTATTAGTGCAGTCCCTCAACAATGTAAAATATGGGTCATGATGGCCTCGTGACTATGCTGGTTGTTATTCTATGCTGGCTCTCATCGACTTCCTACCAGCAAATATTTTATCCATCTGCTTAGGAAGGTCTCAAATTTGTAGCAAGAGGAAAGATTGCTGTTGACGAATACTAGCAAGCAAATTGTGACTGATGGAGGAGGGGGGAATGCAGGAGGGAGATTCATGTGGTTAAAAATGTCATCTCAAGCACAGCCAACATCCCTCCCCATTGCAGTAAGACCTGTAATGTGACTACAGCAACCTGCTCTCTGAAGGCAGCATTAGGTAACAGGAACTCTTGCACCCCCATCACTTATCGTTGTCACTCCACAACATGCTGCTGCCATGGCTTAGCCATACAGGTTGGTGCAGAGAAAGCATGGAGGAGAATACTAAGATCTTACAGGAGACAGGCACATGGGGGTTAGCATCACTGGGACCTGATAAGGTTATGAGGAGAAATGCTGTGTGTGGTTTCCATTCTGTTTATTTCTCAGAAGTCCAACAGTGCTGAGAAATGCAAATAAAAAAATCTTTTCTTTCCATGAGAAATCTGTCTCATTTTCTTGTCAATTTCTTCTTGCCCCTTATGTTAGGGGCAGAGTTCAAGCCTTTCAGCACAAAGAAATAATAAACCAGTCCTGGTCAACCTGATTAGTGGTAGCTCAGCTCATTAATGGGCTACCTCTGCAAGTGTTTGCTGGGTAGGCTTTGGGACAGAGGATTTGCAAATAAGTCTTTCAAGGTGATCAAGGTACATGGATGTTTATGGATCTTATGTAAGAAAACTTTATAGATAAAAGCATGAGCTTCCAGACTGGGGGAATCTATGGAGGGATTCAGAAAGGTCAATGAGAGCAGCGGTATGGGCCAATGCCCATTGAGAATGGGTGGTATGACCTAGCGTCTTATCCAGTATTGAGTTGGGTAAGTTCTGTGCCTACAGCTTGGTCAATAAACTAAACATGTGCAGGCTGAATATCCATCACTCAAGCTAACTGGCATGGGAGGGGCCTTAAATTCACTTAGCTTCCAAAAAAGGATGGCTGCATGCAAACCCTAACCTCAGCTACATCTAAAATCGTGCCCTCAAACTATTTAGAAGTGTTTGTTGGAGCAGACTCAAGGCATGACAAGAGTTGTTCTTTCAACCTTGCAATTACTGTGATTGAGTTCAGTGCCTAGGAACAGTCTCTGGTGCTTTTCAGTTTACTTACACAGATGACGCCTTGTACACAGCAAGGGTTATACAGAGTGTAGTCCAGGGTTTGGAGCAAAGGCCGATCTCCAGTTTCTATGGACTCCGTCACTCACAGACATGCACAGTTGTCCCCAGGTCCCCTGTGATACATTATGGATCCCCAGTAAGGTCAGACACCAAGCCTACCCAGCGACTAGCCCTTGCATCCTCTTGTCTGCACTTCCCTCATCCACAGACACACATGCGTACTTGCACATACACACACAAATGGGCCTTCCAGCTGACCCTGAGACCCCATGGTGCCTCCAGGAGTTAGCCTGGATCTCATGGTGCCTCCAGTACCCAGTTCCTCTAGTGGTCTCACTCACAGACATATACACATACCCAGACCAGGCTTATGGCCACTTGATACCCAGCTCCCAGGCCACTTCTATCCACTGGCTAGTCCAGCTTGATATTTGCTACCAGTGACACACTGTTGTATGAACCCTTGCCCACTTGAGTTGCGCACACCCCAGGCACATTGGCCCTTATAATTTGTGATCCAAATCTAGTTGCTGGCACTTAGAAGTCCATACACATTCATGCATGCAGAAAAGAGTCCCCTCACCAAGGAAAATAGAGATGGGAGTTAATGAGAAGACAAGACAGGCTGTGCTGGTCAAGTGCAGAGCATGGCCCAGAAAGCATACTGTCCAGCCACGTGTTTATATGCAACCACCCCCTTTTATGTCCTTATCCGTCTCTTTTCTTATGCTTATTCCTCCAAAACAATCTTGGTCCATTCCTTTTCCCATCTGTGGTCCTTTATATCATCCCATACATTCCCCCCTCAACCTGGAAGGTGCTCTGGAGAGCCTTTCCATTGACTCCTGGCCCATGGGGCTGATAATGCCTCCATGACAGCCACTGGAAGGTTTGGGTCAGGGGCTTTGTTTCTCTGATAACAAATCTTAACAGGCATAAAGCAGCAGCAGAATTCCCTGATAAAGGTCATGTTTTAGGGGAGAAAAAGCAGGAAAATATGAAGGAGCATATGGATGAAAAACAAAAAGCCAAAACCTGGTTACCAATTGATCTGCACTGACCAAGACAGAAGGATGGTTTCCAAGGCAGATATTAAAGGCCTTCTGCTGGACTCTACCCAAAAGCTTGAAGCCTAGCAGTCATGTCAGCAAGTCAGATATTGTGATATAAAAGTCAGCTCTGCATCATTTCCGCAAAGACAGGAACTGACTGGGTGCTTCTGGATGAAACCAGAAGTGCCTGTCTGAACTCAGTACAGTGTGTTCCACTCGACCCACAACCAGTAATACATTTTCCTTATGTCTGGGTTGTTGAGATCAGGATATAATTTTTAAAGTTCCTCAGAAAGAAGCAGACAAGCACAGACACTCTGTCACTGCTCTATGGCTAGGCAGGCAGGTCAGCAGTGGCGAGGTCTAGGACATCGGGTTTTATGCCTCTTCCGCTGCGATGATGTGAGAAGCACAGGCAATGCACTGGTCACCTTTTGAAGCACTTGTTTTGAATGTTGGATAAGGAAGATGCTGGGATGTGTATGCACAGACGTGAATTAAAAGAGCATTTCCTTACCTGGACTAGCACCACTGAATGCATAGGTGGGTTGTTTTTTGTCACCTAAGTGGGGGAGCAGAAAGATCACGGACTTCTTGTTGCTTTGTTCACAGGTATCACCGTGACGCTATAGATACTGAGTATTGTAAGTGAGATCTGCATCTCTTGGCCTTAACAGAAATCTCATTGTAGAGCCGCATGCTTTTCTGCAATCTCCAAATGATGAGGGCTATGGTCTAAAGATACTGCTTCTGTGAATTAAGGTTACTGGTGATTTTTTCAGCCTTATGTAAAAAGCATGTAACTAGGACAGCTGTAGCTGCAGATTCACCGACTGAGGAATGAGGAGATCAGGAATTTTTGTTCTTTGGCATAGGCAGCATGGATGTTGCACAGAAATCCTGGTTCTTGGATTACATGGGAATAATGGGGCAGAAAAATTATATTTCTGTTACTTTGAGGTAACAGATTTTTAAGCTTTATTCTCCACCTAAGCATGTGGCAGGCATAAACGTATTAGGATGGAGTGCTCTGTTTTCCAGTGAGTCCTTTAAGAGCAAAAAGCATTAAATGGTATTAGGCTTCTCCAACTCAGTTTGAAGCCAGAGTACAACAGAAGATTAGAAGCCACTAACTAGTCCCTGCTGTCCCTGTTCCTCAGTTTTACTAAGCAGTCTCAGCTGCTATGAAGGATCTGGAGTTTTCTGTTCACAAGCGAAAAATGTTCTCAAGGACTATGCTTACAAAGGCACAAAACATCAATTGCATCAAGCCACGTAGCCTAAGTGCTCTGTTTAAATTGGTAAAGCCACCCATGGTTTGAATGACATCTGCAAATGTCATTAAAATGTTACTCTTCAGCCAACATGGTGATTCTAACGAGAGGGTCCCCAGTGCAGAGACTGGGGAGCTCACATTAGTGAGCTGCCAGTGAAATTCCCAGCCCCACGCACTGTGCCGAAACCACATCTGCAGTAATGACACCAGACTTGGACGGCTTGGTGCGGAAAGTTATGGCCAGCTCTTGTCTCCGGAGAAAGGAAAAGGGAAGGGTTCACAGTGACTTTGCACCTGTGAAACAATGTGCTGCTTTTACAATGCCCAGCACCAGCCAGTCTTTGCTCCACGGAGACCTGGAGCACTTTAGAAAGCTTTTTGTAACAGCTATGGTCGCTATAAACACAAACGGAGAAAGCAGCTATTAAAAGATTTTTGAAAGGCTCTCTGTGGGTTTCTGTTCTCTCTAGCTGCCTCTGGAAAGGTTAAGGATACAGTGAATGCCAAATGATAAGCTTTGCAGCCCCCAGCACTCCTGAGACCTGAAAGAAATCTGCTGGTAATTGTCTTAAGCTAATGATTCCCTGCAGGTTGATTGGTGCTTATGTGCCGAGGGGTGAGAGGCTGTAGTTACAGAAGTTATGAAAACAAATTGCCTCCGTGTTAAGGAATGCCAAGCTGCCTGCTCAATCTAACCCACTTCTACTTTTTTTATTTTAAGTTCTGTTTGCAAACTCGGAGCTTGGGCTTTGCTGATTATATAGCCCCCTGCTAGGATTTACTGGGATAAATCTCTGAACCACAGCAGGACTTTGATAGCAGGATACTGTCTCTCCTATTTAAATTAAGGGAGACTTCAATGTATTGCATTTAATGCAAATCACACTGGCTATTATGTTCTTGGGAACTTCCTTCTCTTGGGAAAAAAAAAGAAACGAGATGATTTTTTCAACAGATTGGAGTCGTGTTCAGTCCCCATCTGTGACTGGTCAACTGCCCTTCAGAGGGATTAGACTTGGGTTGGAGCTGGAAAGCCACCTGGTCTCCAGAAAAGCCAGCAAAGAGACTTTATTCTGAGGCTGGAATCTTTAAAAGACTTGGGTACACATGTCCTGTCTGCGTGGATCTGTAGGAGCCAGAGCACAAAATTTTGTTCCCGAACACCCCAGCTCAGCAACTGTCTAATTCTAGAGACATCTTAGGTCCCTGGGAAAGGTGCAAGAAAGGCAAACTCCAGCTGGAAATTAGCATTAGGTTCCTAAAACCAGAGGGGATGCTCAACTGTGTTGTGCAGTGTATTTGCAGAACCTCAACCATGTGTGCTTGCCTGGGCAGCAGAGCAGGCAGACACACGCAGGTCAGAGGGTGCTGGCTTTGAGCTACCTGGCAAATAGTGCCAGGCACTGCCTATAGCTCTCCAGTAGGATAAGCTGAACCAGGATGTCCCAACCCTAAAATCCTGAGATTAAGACATTTTGCTTAGGCTGTAGCCCACAGTAGTGTCTGCAAGTGAAGGTGGGTGAGATGTAGACCATTCCCCTGTGCTGGGTTGCCTTTTGGCTGCCTTGGGCAGTGAGCCATAGCCACACAGTGTGGCACCAGTGTGCCACCAAACAGTGCTGCCCCTCAGTGCTGTGCCTCCTGCAGGCTCCTTGCTGGTTCTCCAGGAAAGCCGGGGACAGGAGCATTGTGGCAGTGCCAGGCTCTCAGCTGAAACTAAGGCTGTCACCTCCCAGGTCAATCCAGGTCTTCTGAGGCAGAAAGCTGGGCTGGCTTCTGATTTAGAGTTGGTCTTAAACTCTAGATAAAGGCAAGGTCTGAAAGAAGATGGGGGGATCTTCTGATGGGGGCATGTTCTGCAGAACATTCACAGAGAATTAAGCTTAGCAGCCCACCCAGACCATGCAGAGGAGAAGAAAACTGCTCCAGGGAAAGCATTCCTCCACCCCATACAGCCTAATGACCAGAGCTGCAATAGGCATGAAGTGCTTTTCAAGAGCACCTTTGCCAGTGGGACCAGGTCCTGCCTAAAGCAAAGCATTAGATTGGGAAGTCTAATTCAATGGCAACTCCTGAGCTCATATGACCACCTGCCCTCAGCTGAGCAGAATGCCACTTTATGTTAAAATGGGGATGTATCCAGTTAACTGGAACCAGGCAGTGGGTGCAAGTAGACCTGCAGGAGATTCATCACCAGAAGCTCAGGCAAAGGAGCAGAGTGGCACAGAAACTCTGCTTGCTCAAGTTCGTAGGCCTAGGGAGGTGGCACTGGGGCTGTGAGTCCTGTAAGCCAGGGACTGGGGTGAGGGTTAGACCTGGGACTGCCCAACAGCCAGTGCAGTAGGTATAAAGGGAGATGTTCTGCTGTCTGCGTACGTAAAAAAAAGTCTGATTTCAACTTTCAAGGGTCAGTACTGGCCATTTTTAGCTTACTGGGAAGCTATCAGGGAGATGGCAAGATGGGCAGAAAAGGATGAATTTCCCTGCAGAGCTGAGATGAAATGCTCCTCACAGACCATCAGTCCCTGCTGCAGCCCCAGTGATGGTGATAGGATTCCCCAGCAAATGCCCAATGCATGTTGTATTAAACCCACACAAAAAGCCCTCTACATCGGACCTGTCTGCCTGCTGTTGGCTATGGGATGTCACTGCAGGGACTGATGGGGTAAATGTATAGTAGCGGACTTGGTTCAAGCATTCATGTGCCTGTGCCATCCACACGTTCAAAGGCAGAAGAGATCCAAGTGCTCTCCACTGGCCACGTAGAACTCACACTTGAGAATGGGCATCTCCCCAACCTATCTATACAACAGGTGATTTGGGCCTCAAACACAGCATTAGGCTTGGCAGGCAACATAGACATAATACCTAGAATTCCAGCTTCCTTTTGAAACAAGGATTCATTCTGGTAGTCTTATTTTTGATGATCCATCAGAAAAAGTGCTATTCCCATTATTATTTCTAACATTATGTTTTTCAAAATTACCAGCCGTGCATTAATTCTAGAACAGTAGCTTGAGCCCTGAATTTGTTCCATCATGTGCAGGCTTTGAAATCATTCTGTAAACGCCTCAGCAAATAGGACACAAGCTTCTCTGGGAACCTGTGCATTTTATGTAAGATGAGTATGTAATCATTTTGAACTCAAAGGCTATTTTTGTGATGTGGGGGAGAGAAAAGCAGTTAGAGCTGAGAGCCTGGATGATTTCAGAGGCATGCTGAGCTTCACCAAGGGAGGTGAACTTTTCCCCTCTCTGGAGCTTGAGTCTTTCTGTGCAATCACTGCTATATTTTCTGACGAAGCCAGCTTTGGGGGAATATTGTTATCATCCACTAAGGGAAGAGACACACACGAGATACCTACACACAAGAACACGTTCTTTTCCTGAAGAATTTAAACTGATCAGAGTGGGAAGCAGAGTCTTGAACAGAGTATTATTATTCAGTCTGTTGACATGAAACCTGCTCTTTCAGAATCAGCAGCACCGTCACAAATCTTGTAATAGGCAGCTGCTGCTTAAAATAACGTAACACAGACCAACAAGCCAGTTGAAGGCTGGAACAGTAGATTGCCTACACATTCATGCTTTTCTTTAAAAATTACAAATTGATTACACCCCTCCCTGAGAAATATTCCTACCTGTGGCAATACTCTGTTCAGCTATATCTAGCTGTAGGCTTCCAAGTCAAATAAGCTAGTAAGTGCATACACATTTATGTTTCTCTTGGTAATCATGACCTTTCCATAGTATTCTGCAGGCAAATGCTCTAGCTGTCAGTGATATAATACAGATGCATGTTTCTCTGTCAAATAAAGCTGTGCACTAGACATGCAATCTCATTGCTCTTGAAATAATATCAACATGGAAATATTTTTATTTCTACGGTAACTTAAATTAGCTGAAAAATTGCAACCGACTATAATCCCCAAGCAACTAAATGGTATGCATCTCTAATAAATTGACTACTACAATCAATACGGTCTGCATCATCTACATGAAAAGAGTGCTTTCTTCCCATCCATACAATAAGGCACATAATCACCTCTGCAGGCCAAGAAATCCTTCGGCAAATGTACAAACAAAGAAATATAACAACAGAGGCTCACAACAAACATCTGAACAATTTCTATCAGTAATGTTTTTGATGGCATCTGGCACCTCATTTTAGATTTCATTAAGTGATATGTATCATGGACTGATCAGAACTTACTGTTATCCATCCCAAGAACATTTCTATGCCTATTACATTTGTTAGGAGATGAGGCAATTTTTTTAGCAGTGCAGTTCATAGATGCAGAGACTTTTAAGCCCGAAATGCACTGCCAGCTGAGCCCAACCTCCTATGTATCTCCAGTTTTTCAATTACTTCCCATTGCTTCTGAGTCCAACAACTACGTTTTTTTAACTAAAATTGAGCTTGCAGAAAAGCATTCAGACATGAACAAGGGACATTATGAGAAAATTATGGAAAATCCATCCCTTCCAATTTTTGTTTCCCAGTGGTTAATTGTTCTCACTGCTAGGGGTCTGTATTTTATTTCCAATGTGAATTCATTTGGCTTCATCTCCCATCCATGGTTCTCATTACGCTTTTCTCTATAAAAATGAAGTGCCACTTCAAATTGGGTATTTTCTCTTATTAATGTGCTTGTAAATTAGTTCTTTGTCTTCTTTATTTTTTTAGTCAGGCTGATCTCTTTAAGTTTCCCATTACAAGGCATTTTCTCTGGCCCTCCAATACTTTGAAACCTCTCTGCATATCACCTTCTTCAGTTTCCCAGAGGCCTTCTAAAAAACATGAGAAAGACACACAGTACTGTGGTTTCAGTACCCATACTCAGTGGCAGACTTCATTTAGTTTTGCTCACCATCAATTCCTCTACAATATTGCACTGGGAATTTCTGGTATTTGTTTACCGGAACCTAGTCTGAGTCACACATCCCAGGCTAGGATCATTCCTCTCAGCAAAGATTTGGTCTCCATTCCTTGTTTGGCAGTATATAAAGTACAATTTACCTGTATTAAATGTTATTTAGATAGAATGAATGCAGAGTCTCAGTCTTGCATAACTGTGCAGCCTGCACACTTATTTGCCTTTCTCTTACCAAATATCTTATTAGTAATGATTTCATGCTTCCAGATCACTGGTGAAGATATCAAACAGTGCCAGGCTCAGCTCCCAGCCTGATAGAGCTTTAATAAACCAGCCTGATAATGGCTGTCATTATGATATGTCAGTTCCTCATCAGCTTAGTGTTCACTTTATTATCTAACGCTATCATCAGAGCATTGTGTGACACTAGATCAAGTATCTTGTCAAGGTGGACAAACGGATTGCCTTTAACAGCCAAAGATGTGATGAAAAATGAAGTGCTCTTTACCTACATACAGTTGTGAGCTTGCTGAATAAACCTTGATCAGATTTGGAAGTTTAGAGTGTAGCATCCCCCCACTCTGTGGAAAGAATAACTGCTCTTTCCACTGGTATGGTGGTGGCATGAACTGGTGGCCACCAGTAGTTCCCAAAGTTTGCTGAGGGCTCCACAGCCCATGCGAGAGCAGCTGCACCCACCATCGTGCTCCTGCTCCTCCTCTCACTCCACTTCAGCAGGCTGAGAGATGGTGCCATTGGGGAGGACGTTTTTGTTTACATTCATTTCAGTTTAAGAAGAGGAAGTAAAATGGGGTTTTAGGCCAGCCTAGTGTTGTCCTGTTTAGCCCTGGGATGGTACTTTCTCATCTGTGGTTGCCTTTTGTGAAAGCCACTGTCAGTCTCCCCTGTGAAATGCCTTCTCCTCCCCCAGGACCAGGGAACCTTAGGCTATGGAAGCCCGGCATGCGTCCATTTGGTGACCTTCTCAATCTTTTCACAATGATCCTCTGGCACTGGAAAAACTGCATCTGGCTACATAAGCCAGCTTTAGGTTAACTTTGGAGTGCGGGACCAACTCTGATAGCTCCAGTGGGGCTGGAATTTGCTGTGTAGTACTTGGCTGACAGTTGTAACAAACCTTTGAGTGGCCAAAAAGAAAAAAATTGTATGTGGGTTGCAAACCATGTGAAGACCTTTTACTTCTCTTTTCAACTTCTCTCACAGATTTGATGATTTCTCCTTGATGGCAAAGCTCTGCTTTTTTCCTTTGTAACTGAAGAAGCTTATTGCTAATTTGTGGGTTTCTGAAGAAGTGTCACCATTTATTGCTCATGTGCAGCAATGATATTAAAAATAAGCCAGCCAGTTGTCATAGATCAGAAACATGCATATGAATTAGAAACAGACAGTAAGCAATATCTGGGAAAATCCAAAACATCAAAAGCTTAGAGGGTCGTAGTCCAGTTAGGTCACAGGTGAAGCATTTTGAAAATGGGATCAATAAATAGGTTTGTATGAACTGTGAGTGTATTTTTAGTGAAACAATTTTTAACTTGGATTTAACCATTTTCCTGTAGAATCCACAGCCCTGACACGCTGAGTTACTGTGGGAAAGTCAGGAGAGGAAATTGAGCAGAAATGAGCTATAAACAGAAACTAACTCGATTCGAAGTCCTGAGCCTGAACATAAAATGAGTGTCATTAAAATATGGAAATTTTACACCATGGTCATTTATCTTTCTCTTGGCAAAGTCTGGGGAATTCAAATTATTGCCCCCTCACAGAAGGTTCCAAAGTACTGATGCTGGCTAGGAATATTCAACATCGAATGCCATCTTCTGTAGGGGCTGCGATACCCTCATTATATATGACAATACAGGATATTTATATATGTGTAAAGCAATATGGTACCTCTTCTGAGAGCTCAATTCTGTGAAGAAGGACTCTTGTGCTGAGAACTCTTTCAGCTGGGAAAGTGATGTGAGGGCTGTGGGAGAGATTCGGAGGGCTTGCAGCAGGATGTTACCTATGTTTTAATGGCTTATCTGCTCTACTAAGCTGTGCATCCATAAAGTGAAGGTTTGATTTCCTCATCCATATGACAATTGAGGGAAGTGATCTACTAATATGATAAATCCCTAGAATAAGGGGCAGTTGGCAACCAGACTGTGATTCTGTGAGTAAACTATGTGTTGCTCTGTATTCTGAGTTAGTGGCAAAATTACTCTCTGCCCTGGAAAACCTCAACATATGAGATAGTGCTGCCAACACTGATTTTAACACAAGTGTCATCATATTTCTGGGTTTTTCTTAGAGCTACAAAGAAAAGTAATTGAGTGAGAATCTCAGGCTTTATTTAAAAAAGGAAGGACAGTAGAGGAAAAACTCGGAACACATCACAGCATCCTAATGCATTGGAAGACGGAGCTAAAAAAGATAGTGAAGAGATTGATTGATCTGTTAAAAATCTCCTACTTAAACTAATTTCATTATTTCTATCTTGTCAGCATATCTCCTGAGTGTTTGACAGCTTTGGGCAATTCAAATGCTGCAGCAAGAAACTAAAGGGAAAGCAACAGGGGAACCTGAGTTAGTGAGCTACATTGTCATAGGCATTCCTACCAGCCAAGGTAAAAGAGCAGTTTGGCTGTGTTAGAAGGCTGTTTTTAAGCTACCATCTGTGTTTATGGACACTGGGAACAGCTCCATGCCAGCTGGATGCAGGCCAGGGTGAGGCTGCTTCAGCTCTGGCCCTGGTTTGGGCCAAACCCAGCCAAACCCAGCTCCTCCTTGCACTGGCCCTGGTGCACGTGTGGTGTGCTAGGGGCTCATGTAGGACCTCAGAGCTTGAAAAGAGTGGGAAAGGTCTGAGTGGATGGGCTGGGGCTACAGAGTCTCTTGGTGCTGAAAGGCTGGAGACTCCTCACAAGCCTGTCTGACTCTGTGGACCTATTCAGGAGGATGAGCTTGGGCAGAGGCCACCAGTCCCCTCCACCCGCAGTGGGCCATGAGTGGTGTCTGGCCTATTGATGAGTTGCTTGATCCACAATTAGTGGCTGTACTGGGTCTCCCCATGAAGCTGGTGCTGGTCCTGCCTGCCTCTCAAGGCACATTGTTATACCTCTGGTGCCCATCTCCATGGCCCCTGGACTGCACAGTTCTGCTGGGTCCAGAGAGGACCTTGCCTGTGACAAGGGGAAAGTGGGGCTGCTGGGTGAGTGTTCTCTCTTTTCCATTCAGGAGGTGCGGAGACACAGGCTGTGGGATCCCTTTTCAGGCATGAAATGTGGTGAGGGAAAGGGATGGCTTCAAACCAGCCTCAGCCAGTTTGGGTAAGGAAATGAACTCATGGCGAGTAATAATACCAAAAAGACAGTAGAAAAATTACAGCTGCAAGCCTGGATAACAACACAAACACAAAATAAACCTTAAAAGCACCCAGAGAGAACTGCAGAGGTGCCTCCACCCTTTTAGATTGTCAGCAAACATCTCAATGGCAAAGTGAGTGGAAGGCATTGAAATGCACTCAAAACTCTGCATCCCTCTAGGCTCATAATATATGCACCTTGTAACTCAAGAAATGCAGGCACCAGCTCGATGGGCAGACATTTGTTAGCCTCTATCTTGATCGTCTTTTTTTGGTTTTGGGTTGTTTGATTCTTTTTTTAATAGGAGAAAATAAGCAATTGGACTAATGTACTAGTAGGGTTCCTTAATTTGTCTCCTCAAATTGCGAGATGAATCACAAACTCATACTCAGTTGTTTTCCAAGTTGAAGAATAGATTTTAAATTTTCCTTTCTCAAGCAAAATTCATGCTGCCAAAATTTGACGGTTGCTGCTGGCAGGTCTCTTCCAATAAAGAGAGGTGTCCTTCACATGCTGAAACCCTGTGCAGAGCCAGAGCCTCTGAGCAGAGTGCCTTGCACTTGTAAGTCCTTCTGAGCAGGGGCCACGGTCATGAAATCTGTAACATAAGGACTGTGTTCTGGATTACAGCACAGGGAATAATTGGCAGCAACTAACTTGCCTAGTGAACATTACTGGCCTTCCAAGTAGTCTTGCCCCAACGTTCCTAAATGCGTTCAATGTGAGCTGCTCATGCACAGATGTCTGTGCATTGCTCTGGCTTTGCTAGCTCAGTTGGAAGCAATTAATGATGTTAGTGTTTGATGCTCACAATTCAGGCTGCAGAAGTCTCAGAGTTTCTTTCCTCCCTCAGAGTGAATGGTTTGTGTTGTTTTGGAGTCCTAGTTAAAGGAAGCATTCAAGCATGTTCTGATCGATGGACAGGGCTGAAGGCAGACTCCCAGGGTAGATGTGTGCAAAGCTGAGTCCTTTGTTTTTTCCTGTAGTGTTTGCTGACACTGCCCCATTCTGGCTTGCAAGCCTGCAAATACACTCATCAGTCCAATTCAGTGCTCCAGGCAACTTCCTTACCAAATTTGCCAAAGATACATGTTCCAAAAATCTCATCTTTCAGTCCTGAAAAAGGGATGTTTATAGTCCTCATTACCGTGGAATAATGTGAAAAATGTATAAAACATGTCAATGCTGTCTTTAAGTCCTTGTTTATGACAAGTGGAGCTCATTTGAGACTCTAAATGCTCAGAAGGCCACGGACAGATTCCTGCCTTCCAGCTCAAACAAACTGAATCAAGACCCGCGTGTCTTGGAATACCTTTCCACTGTCTTGTAATGGCAGCCTCAGGACCCCAATTAAGAGGGGCTGTGCCAGCCACCCTTACTCCTGCCTTCTTTGGCAAGTTCAGAGATACGACCCACACACATGCTCCACGGGATGTTGGAATACGTGTCCGAACACAGCTGCATGATGACCTGCCAACAGGCAATCTTTCAGAAGTGACCCGTCAGTGGTCACCATGTCAGCCAAGTGACCCAGAGATGCATGGGCTGCTGAGTCCATCATCCTTCAGAGCTACATAGACATACACTATGAGATTAAATGGCCAAAATCATGAGTAAGACTGATGAGGATTTAAGGCCACAGTCTACTGAGAATGTAGCAAAGCACTTAAGTGAAGCAGCAGTCCAGCAAAGCACTTAGCATGCACTTAACTTTAAGCCTGTAAGCAATTCATTTTTGAGTATTCATAATGACAAGGAATCAAAAGAAAAGCTGTCCGATATTACATACGTGAGCAGATTCATAAGCCTGCAGTACAATGTTCTGAGGATGGTCATATATTTGACTTCCTTATTCAGTGAAATGAGACCTTCCAAAGCTTAAAGAATATCCTGTTGGTAATTATTAGATTGATTAGTGGTTACTGACAAGGAAAGTAAAACAAAAATTGGATCTTTATTCCTCAAAACCCACAAGGTAAACAGCCACTCTCCTTCCCCAGTCCTCTTACCAGTGTTCCCTTGTAATGCTGCATACCACAAGCCTGTGAATATATAATACCGAAAGAACCTCCAGCACAGAGCAGTGTATGATCCGTCTTTGTATATTTAAGCTGCATGAGTCACACTGCATTTAGAGATCTCCTTCCATGTAAGTGTGATCTATTTACAATCATGCGTAGGTTTTCGGAGTTTCACAATAGCTGGCAGAAGAGCATAATTTATCTAAAACCTCTCACTTTCTTCTGGCCTATTTGCTAGTCATTTGAGTATAGCTATTTTTTGGAAAATACGATGTCTGACTCCAAATTCAAAGTAAAATCCTAATTCTGTTCTATCTGAGGTGCTTTATTTGCAAGAAACTTTCTCCTGACAGGCCTTTGACACTCAACAATGGGTGTTTTAGTGCAGAATAAGTGTGAATTTCATCCTTGTGTTTCTTGTAAGATCCAGTATTTCCATGTACTGTGCATATTTCAGAAGTTGAGGACATTCAGGCAAGTAAAAGCCACTGGATTGTGCCTGACACAAAGCTGGTACAGAATATAACTTTTACGAGCCCCACAAGATTAATTTAGACTCAGAAATCTTTATTATCCTCATTCCTTTGTTGAAAGTAATAACCGAAACCACAAACTACCATCAGAAGAACCACCCAAGCAGCGAGTTGGTCACTGGCAGATCTTTTATATGAGACCACTGGGGCTAAATTCCATTTGCATTTCTGTGCCTGATGTTCCTATTGACGAGCTGCAGGCAGCTGCCTGCTTACTGCCTTATTTAGGTCCTATGAATCACTCTCTGAGGCTCCCGCACTGCCATAAGGAGATAGGTGAAATTTAGTCTACAGGCTTTTCTACACCTACTCAAAGACAAGGCTGACTTCAGTGCAGCTGTGTGTGAGTGTGGGGCTAGGTCCACACAGCTGCTGGGCCCCTCTTCACTGACCTGGTTGCACTCACCTTTTCTTGCAGGTTTTCCATCTGTGTGTCATACCAGTGTTCTCTTGGATAACAGCAGCAGGTGAAGGATTCCCTCTTCACCTTTTCCTCCTGAATTGTATCAGACTGTGTAAAGCAATGAGCTAAATTAGGAATATGGAAATTCACGGGGCATATGGAAACAAAAGGGATTTGTATTTCTCTGGGAAACATTTTGAGATGTATTGTTGGAGCATTCTATGTAGGAGCTTGATGATATTATCAATAACTGTCAATTCAGAACAGAAAATAAATTCAATAAATATCGCACTGAGCAGAAAAGTGGAGCTCCCACTTTCAAAGGCTTTGCAGATCACATTTACATTCACAAGAGGTGCTCCTAGAATACAGGTGCCCCATAGACTGAGATTAGCATAGTGAAGAATAACAAACTGCCATGGAGCATCACCGGTCATCTCTATATGCAGCACTGGACAGGCTGTATGCTACAACTCAGATATAGTCACTGATTATTTACATCAGGTACCTGACTGGACACAGTGGGTTCTGCTTAGGCTCCGTCTCTGGATGTATTTCTGGGGTGTAGGAGGGTGCAGTGGTCATTTATAGGCAGCTCTTGCCCAAGTCCAGGAGGGGGACATACCTTGGGTGTGTACCTGGACCAAGATACTCTAAGGCACTCACAAGCCCAGGAGTTCACACACCACCTGTGTAATTTTACTATCAAAAGAAGCAGTTTCTGCCCTGGGGTACCTGCTCACACCTCACCCTTTGGAGTTTGCTCCTGTGTATCTGATAGCAGAATTTAAAAGCAGTACAAATTCACCAAATGGCAAACCATGAAGAAACCCTCTCCTGGGGCAGCAACAACAAAATCCCATGAAATGGCTCCATGAAAGCCTCTTGCAGCCAACTTTGTGGATAGTCCCTGTCTGTGGTTTCAGGCAAGTAAGAGTAGTGCAGTTCTCACCCTGTTGAAATAAATAGCAAATACCTCAATGACTGAGTGCAGCTAAGATTTCACCCAGGAATTTAAGTGCTACAGCTCTATAGCTTCCTTTCCTGACAACTGGGAGAGATGGACAACAGCTTGTTTAGGCATATTTGAAAACAAACTGTTGAAAGGGAATATAAGAGTGAGCTAAGACCCTTCAGGCATTTGTGCTATAAAACGTGACACAGAAAAGCAGGAGAATTTTTTTCTGAAGGTTAATGCTTTTTCTTTCATACCCAGCAATAGCATCATGGAGAAGAAGCTGCTCTGGGGAGTACCTCAGTACTCAGGAGTACTCAGGAGTCCTCCTGAGCACTCAGTACTCAGGAGTATTATTTTGCTAGGAATAGGAAGGCTGATTTCACTTCTGCTGACAGAATTGCTCCCTCCCCGCACTCTGTTGAATGATTTGTGCTGATAATGACATATTTTGGGGGGTGCCTCCTCTTGTGCAGAGATGCCTTTTGCTTTTTGGGAAGGCTCACCTGTGCTATGTGACTGGTATTTATAATCGGGGGTAAAGTGACCCTAAGCCTCCATTCAGGTTCTTCCTGCAAACCCCATTTCCAGCTAATCCACTTGAGCACTTGCCAGGAACATGAAACTGTTCCATAGTTTGCTTCCCTGATATTTTTCAGAGAGTCTCTGCAGAAGTTTCTGAGACTGAGGATGTTTGTAGACAGGACAGAGTTTATCTGCACGCAGGCCTTTATAGTTGTTGATAGTGCTACCTCCTCAGGGTTGTGAAGAAGTGCTTTGCTTAGAGTAGGATGAAGGGGAATTCCCTCTCCTTCTCATGACCTCATTCAATCCTGAGGACTGAGATTTAACCACAGGAATTGGGAAAGGATTTTCTGGGACTGCCTTTTTCAGCTTAAAGCCTTGTCACTGGGACAACTCCATGGCTAAGGCTAAAGTGCTGGGGTGACTGCAACAAGACCATCACATTCAAGTGATGCTGAACAGAGGAAACAGTGGCAGGGCTGTGCTGTCCTGCCCCAGATTTATGTACTGCACTCAGTCTTGGGGATACACAAACACACATCTGATTTCTATGGAGATATGTACCCAGGCCAAACCTAGCCACAGATAGGTGAGAACATTGTTATATCTGAATTTTGAGCAAACTTTCATAACTAACCTTAAATCTTCTCCTTTGCCATACCACTTTAAAAAATAGATCTTACCAGGTAGATGTGTGTAGACACATTTTTACTACTGAGGAGGGTTTAACATTGGAGCAACTTATTTAGGGATGTGTTTCTGCTGGTTAAGTCTGTATATGGATGTGTTCAGCCATAAGTTTGAGACAGGATATAGACATCAATCAGTCTCTGAGATTTTCTGTGTGACACGAGATCCAGCTGCATGATTTTCAAGTATCCTTTCATCCCTAGACGCTACATCTATGTCTTCCTTTCCCAAGAGAGGGCACTGTGGATCAAATGGTTTGGGGCCCGAGTGTGACAGAACCCTTTATATTTCTGTGTCTGACTTGATTTTTAATGTATTTTCCTTGTATGTTGTATACTTCTCACTCTCCTGTGCTCTCACTGCATATCAGAGTGTTCTTCTTTCATTCCCTTGATTTTGAGATTATTTTTTTTTTATGGAAGTGAAAATTTCATGATAGTTTGATAAGTTTTGGGTCATTCTTGCAAAAAAGTAGATCTAGTACAAATCTAGTGATTTCCATTCATATAGCTGAGCATGTAGTTCATGTGAGTAAGATTCAAATGAGTGAGTAAGTTCATAGTAAGACTGAGTGTATGCCAGGGAAGGGGATGATCTCTTTTAGGTGACCTCTTTATTTTGGACTAGATTCCTCATTTTAGTACTGAAAGTCATTTTAACATTTGAGTTTTATTTGTCATTAAAGGTGGTCCAAAAGAAGAAAGTTTGATCTGAGAATAGTCTGTAAAATATTGTCTTGCGCCAAATTGGGCTGAAAACTTTTTTCCTGTCTTTCCTTTAATTCAGGAGCTGCAGCAGTCCCACCCCTGTATCTTGCCCTGTAGACAGAAACACTGGGGTTTGTCTCAATCCTCCCAGGACTTGGCTTTGCAGCTGGGAATCAGGTAGCTCCAGCTGAGGCTCTGTGTGATGCAAACATCCCTGCCCAGACCTGGTCAGAGCCAGAGCTCACAAGCTTCTCACTTTTTGGAGTCACTGGGTCTCCACACTCAGGGTGTATTGCCTGGCATCCCTCTCCCAGCCCTGCAGGCTGGGGCTGGCTGCCAGAGGTCTTCACACTGGGGCTACCCCACTTACAAGCAGAAGTCCCAAACTGCCAACAAGCTATGGCAGACCCAGCGAGAGGGGCCCTGGGTTTGTGTATCCTGCCCAGAATTCAGGCAGGGTTGTGCTTATTTCATTTAGTGAAAGCTTGAATGAGCAAGAGATTATTCAAACAAAAATACTGCAGGAGTAGAAACAAAAGATTTTCCCATGAAGTATAGTTTTGTCAGGGAAATTCCTTGCCATGCTTCCTATTATTACAGGTAGCCTTTAGAGCTAGCAAGATACTTCTTTTCAAAGAATGCATATGTTGTCTAAGCTGTGAAGCAATGAGCCCTCCTCACTGATGTTTCCTATTTGCCCCTACCACAACCTGTATTACCTTCCTCACCTTTGGCGATTTTCTGGAAGATAAGATAAACTAATCCCATCATGATGGAGCCTGACCAGTCCAGACCGTGTGCCCTTAAGATCCAGGAGTTGCTCTAAGGATCCCTTCTGATCCTGAAAGATTTGTAATACGGGCCTTTTGTAACTGCGCTAACCTTCAAAGCCGCGATGTGAAGATGCATGATGGGGATGACAAGCCACAGGAGTCATATTTTAAAAAAGTATATAATTTGCCAGGACTGCCAGCTGCTGGCCAGACACTGAATTAGCTGCCTTCCTCAAACAGAGATGTCCTCCATCTGCTGAATAAATGCTCCTTTTGTGCACGTTTTCGCAGCTGAGGTTTGAACCAAGAGCCTTGTGGTCTGCAGACAGCAGCCCCACGAAGACAGCCAAAAAGTTTCTTGCTCTGGACTAGACAGGCAGGAAGCTAAAGCCTTGCTCAGCTGGAAGCATTCTTTGCCTATCTCACAACATCCCTTCCAATCATATAAAAATCTTTGAAGGAGAACATCTCCCTGCAATCCTTCACAGAGTGAATCCACTCAGGCAAGGCATATTTTTGGGAAGGAGCCATCTTTGCTTGGTGGTCCTGGCTTTTGGCATCCACCATGACTCAGTAGGGAAGAGAGAATAAATAAAATGCTATTAAGAAGTACAACAATGTTACCAAATGGGATTGTGCCTTTCCCAATTAGAGTTGTTTTTCCTATCTCCATATGTTGCATATTACAGAGCCCGTTTGTTGGTAAACATATCCATGGCTCCCTGCAGGGTGCCAGGACCACTCACCAGCAACTTGGAGACTGAAATTGTGCATGAAGTCTGATATGCCATGCAAAGATGGTCTTGTTTCCATGTTTCTACTACAACACAGAGAGACTCTATGAAGCTGGAAGCTGCTGGCAGTTGGCACAATGATTCTTCCACAGGTACGTTTCCCTAAGAAAAAGGAGGAAGGCTGGAAATAGTCTTAGTGATTTTTGTTTCTTTGTATGGTGGATTGACAGTCATAATAAAGCAACTAAAACATTTCCATTGCTCCATTCTGCCTGAGAGTCTGTGAGACCTTACCAAAGACTCAGTAACAGTACATCTGTGAATCAGGCAATGTTATTGCAGTTTGTAGTTGGGATATGAAGAAGAAAAGTGATTTTCCCAGCACTTAGACACAGAAGCTGGTAACAGGGGCTTAACAACTCACTATGCATCAGCTGAGCTGTGTCTGCGTTTCTGCTCTCAGCCCATGGCAGATCCAACTTAACTGTCTTTCTCTGTGGACCAAGTTGTTACTTAGCCTTTAGTGGCAGACTTAGAGGTTATAAACACGTACACAGACAGTTATTTGTGCTTAGTTGTTGCGTGATTGTCTGCATATGATGGTAACTTGCTTTTGTGTCTAAGCTTTGAAATTAGCTGGCATGTTGTTGGCAGAACAGGCAATAAAATTCCCAAATCCTGATCCTTGGAGCTGCGCTTTAAGCTCTGGCCTGTCAGTTCATTTAATGCTGCAGCAAACCAGGCACGACTTTGTAACAAAGCTTGAGCATGAACCACAGGAGACTGAATTTTCTAGTGTAGGTACAGTATGGGCTTTGAAATAGGATCTGTTTCTGACTCCAGCTGTTATTCCGTTAGCCTTTCCTGGCTCACCGCGTAAAAGCTGATGGGCACCGGAAAATTTCTTTGTCATCTATTTCTCCATTAATTTCTCCGAATGTGTGTGATTCAAGAGTGATGTAAATCATCATTGCCACCTCACTTTATTTATCTGTTTCTTCAGCAGGCTCTCATGGTAACAAGCAACTACTGTATTTAAAACTACCACACCTACTCGGTACAGCACTTTGCTACGGAAGAGTGAGAGAAGCAGGAAGAAAAAGAAAGGCAGGAAAAGAGAAAGACAAAAAGACTGGGAAAGAGATGGAGGTAAAAAAAAAGATGGAACCTCGTGTCCTTTATCAGAAGAAGGGAAAGATTAGATTTATTTCTGGAGTGACTATGAATACCAGATCAGCTAACTGCAGTTTAGGAGGTCTTTCTATATAGTCTACCCAGTCGCAGTTATTTTAATTCTGTGTTGCCAGCTGGCCTCTGCAGAAATCTATTCAGGGTTCAATTCTAAACAGTAATGTTTGGGAAAAGTACAATCTAAAACAGACAGATCTGTATGTGTTTAGGTTTTGCTTTCTTTCCACTTTTAAATATTAAAAATTGACTCCAGCTGTGGGGTAAAGTAACGCCCAACCTATAAAGACACTGACAAATAAATCACAATGCAATTTGCTGTGCATTTTCTGAGGTCTAAACACCAGTTCTTGAAAGGAATTTTCCATGATTACATCTTGGGAAGTTATCTTCACTACCAACAACTCGTTTGACTTTTATACTTCTTAAAAGTCATCACATTCCAGAAGGGCCAGACCCTGCCATTACTTCTTTGGCACACACCTCAGCAGTCAACTGAGCTATCTGATGCTACTTAGGACATATGCAAAGCTTCACTATCCCTACCTAGCATGTTATTAACTAGAATAGCTACTTTGTGTTTTTATAATCCACTTTTTACAAGGGTAAATCACTGATTGACATTTCAGCCCCCTCAGCTGATCAATTCTGTTTGAGTCCACTTTGCTGTGTCAAGTTTAGGCAGCCTTGCCTGAAGTGAAAGCTTTTATTATTGTGCATCTTGAAATCACTGAATAACAGAATGTTTCCCACTTCATCGGGGTGCAGTCCCAAGAAGTCACGTTTGCCTCCTGAATCCAGCTCACCCTGGCTCATTTTGTGGCCCGCAGCAATCACTCCTGCCTGGCCTACATTTCCTCCTCAAAAAAGGATAAATATTTAGTGTTTGAGAAAGGAAGAAGAAGAAGACGGAAATTCCACCCTAAAGGCACTGCACTTCTTTTCTTTCCAGGCAGCAGCCATTAATCCACAGAGTCCCCTTCGTCTGCACAGCCTGGGTAATAATCGAGAAATAGTTCTGATGTTGATATCATATTTTTAAAATTATAAATTAACTTACAATTGGAAAAATCTGGCTTTGAACCAAAACCCCTTGAACTACGCTATTTCAATTATTTACAAAACATTAAAAAAAGAACGTTTCTGGCCATTGCCCTGTTCCTGCCAAAAGCTGCAGTGTAAACTTTTTTGTGGGGAAAAATAATGAAAGCAAAAATTCCTGACCAGTTCTACTCTGCATGGCATTTCACTGGTGCTTACTTCAGATCTGCAAGTTGGTCTCCTTGAAAGCCAGCCTCTGGAAAGCCTGTCCCC
>NW_009940350.1:3783-109713 GCF_000696875.1 Nestor notabilis | reverse complement strand
ATAGATCCCTGCTGTTCCCTCCCTCCAGCTGCGCTACCACTGCCTCTGTGGTACTGGCTCAGTGTTTTGTGTAGTTTTGTTCTGAACCAGATCAGTGAAAAATAAAAAGGCTCTGCTAAAATATGCTTTTGTTTCTACCGGATCAGTTCCCTGATCCAGCCAAAGTTTTGCATTTTCCTAATACAGGGAATGGAGTAAAAAATGCTTGTGGAGATGCCTGGAGCTTCCTGCACATCTGCCTGGACATGGGAGGAACCTAAATTGCAACTTTACTTTTAAAAGACATCACTGGGCCCACAGATAAGTTGTTCCTGTCCCAACACCTTTCCCATCCCTGTTCAAACCCACACACAGGTTCACCTGTGGGCAGTGCCAGACCATTCTTCAGAGCACCACCCTCCCCAGGTCCTGCTGCATCTTTTTGTTGGAGTTACTGGACCTTCTTACCCTCAGAAGGAGTGCACTCAGGGATTTTCTTCACCTGGAAGTCCAAAAAGGAGAAACAATGGCATGATCTCAAGTGGAATAGTAACTACAATGTAAGAATGAGGTAACTTTAAGAAAGACTGAAAGTCTCCAAAGCTGTTGCCAAAGCAAGAGTTGCAAAAAGATCCAACCAAACCAGAAAGGTTTCAGTGAATTCAGCTGATGTAAAAGGTGAAGAAAACCTACCAAAAATGCTGGGGGAAAAAAAAAAAAAGAAGTTTTAAACAGATATAATCTCTAACCAGAAGCACTTGACTTCGAATTGTAGCAATATCACAGTTTTGAGAGAGACAAAAGCACCTGGCTTTAAAAGGGGTAAGGGGTGGAGAAAGGCCTGGAAATGTATAACTTACACAGCTTTGTGATGATTTAAAGTTATTCAAATGAATGCTTTTATTGAGGAGCACCTAGATGGCAAAAAAATATGATAAGAAACAGGAACATGCAATTATCAAGACCAGATCATGTCAAAGTTACCTACTTTCCCTTTTTGGAAAGAAAGGAGTATCACAGAAAGGAGGGCAGTAGACATGATCTATCTCATTTAATTTGGTAAGATTTTCTACCTTTTTCTATATGATGTTCTCATGCAGGAACTTGGCAGTCTGGTCCGGCTGAAACTGCTATGGGGAGGATGCACAAATACTTGGAAAATGTAATTGAAAAGGTGCTCAAGAAGTAGTTCTCAAGAATTTGCTCACAAACAGGAAGAGTTGCATGCATGAGGTTTCATAGACATCTGTCCCGGGCTTGGTATCATTCTATATTTTCATGAATGATTTGAATGATGGAAGAGCAAACATGCTTGTGAAATTCACACATGACCACCACGCTGGCAGGCTCTTTGGCGGCCAGGAGAAGAATTTAAAATGATCTTGATAAATCTAAGAAATGGTCTGAAAGCAATTAGGTGAAATTCAATAAAGGCAAGTACAAAGTCCTAGACTGGGGAAGGGAAAAAATCTATCACACAAAGACAAAATAAATGCAGGAATGTCTCTTTCTGAAAACAAGGCGATTTTTGAAGCAGAAAGGACTCAAAATTGCAGTCCAATTTTCATGAATCCTGATGGCAATGAGTGTGTCAGGTAATGCATAGGCACTCCTCAGACTTTAGCTTTAACTTTTCACCTACATAAAAGAACACAGAAGTTCTCACATTTCCATTTCCTAAAAGATGCGGAAGGGGCAATAGGCTGGCTTTGTTCTCCCCTGATGCTGGGACTCTTCCTTATTGTGCTACCACTGTAAGTTAAAGTCTATTTGGAAACCCCAGGGGGAAAGAATGATGAAAAATATATGCCTTTTGTTTTCCTCATAAATATCAGTACATCAGTATCAATAGCCCCTCTATTTTTCTGGCTGATAATATCCTGCCTGGCCACATGGAGTTAAATCAAAGCAGGCTGTTAGTGAGAAGCTAGCAGGAAATGAAACAATGTAAAGCCATAAGTAAGTATAAATGTTCACGGTCCCATCCTGGACAGTCCCTGAGAAAGCAATGGGAATCAAACATCAATAAAATGGTCCTTTCCATGGCTCTGAGTGTGTGAGACGTTTGTTATTGAAGGCACAATGGTCACCGCAAGAACTCTTTGTTAAATGACAGCTCCGTGACAGGTTATTCTGCCACAATCCCAGCACAGGGTCACGAGAGAGTAACAGGCCAGGAGGATGCTGGTGTGGAAGGCAGGGTGGGCAGGGGCATCTGGAAATAGCTGCTCCAGGACAGGCACTCACCTCGGGAGAGAAAGGGGCTGCCTGCCCTCTGCCTGAGCACCGAGGAGGCAGGAGCTGGTGCTCTCACTCACCTTTGCTGCTCTGAGCCCTGTGAGGATGCAGAGATGAAGCTTTGTTTTAATGCTGTCAATGATCTAGACTCCTTCCAGCCTGTGTACAGTGACAGCATTTACATATCCTTACTTACAGAGCAGTTGTCACTAACAGGGCTTCTGTGGTCAGCATGGAGGGTTGGTACCAGAGGGTGACATGGGAGGCTTTCCCTGCAGAGCAGGATGTGCTGCCTACACCTTCCTCTGCTCACCAGGGAGGGGGTGACCTCTGCCTCCCCACTTTGTGTGGTGGGGTTCTGTGTCTGTTCAGGTTTAAAAAAAACATTATTCTAATGAATATAAAGGGTGTAGGCACGTCAGGGACCTTGGGAGTTATGTGGGTATAGGAGGGAGCATCTATGTCCTACACAGACAGGCTGAAGGGTGTGCAGAAAGACAGAAAGGGAGAGACGGTGCAGCACTGGAAAAACTGAGCAAGTGACAAATGTTCTCCCTCTTAGTAAATGAGTAAGCAATAAAAGAAAATAAATACAAATTCACTGTTTTAACTCAGAGCCAGCTTTTGCTGTCTTCAGCGTGCGGCCTGTTCCTGGGCGCTGCAGCTTCCAGCATCATGCAGTTTTAATGATGTCTCTGCAGGCACACAGACAAATTTTGAGATCAGTGGTTTTGTACAGGAGGACACATGGGTTGCTACTGTCTCCTTTGTAAGCTCTAAGAAATTGGTGGCAATTTTGCAAAGAAGCTAAAGGTCTCAATATTAATATGCCACTTAGATCCACTCAGCAAGTAATGCCTGCTCTTCCAACGATGGCAACTGATTAAAATAAAAGCTTCCATCAAAAGCCCAAACAATCTCAATATTAAACCCAACTACTATGCAACAAATGGCACTTTTTTCTCCTTGTCATTATGCTGTAGTGGCAAAATAGAAACAATATTTTACCTTTTATCAGTTTATCTGGGTTTAATTACTTTATCAGTCCCATAAAGGCTACCAACTGCCACCCAGAGAGAACCAGGTTCGTGACAGCATGACTGGCTGATATAAATGAATTGTGGCTGCGTGGTGAGAAGTGATGGTGTTAAGCCAGTATTTTCTGTCTGAAGAGAGATGCTATTTGCAGAGGAAATTCATTCCTGTGCACAGGTGTTTAAATGTAATACAAGCACTTAGGATTTTATGGATGGACGATTTTCACTCTGTTGTGTATATTTACTTTCTCTCCCACTGATACCCACTGATATTGAGAGGCTCTTAATATTGATGTATTGATGTACTGAAGAAGGAGATCATTGCTGTCAGCTCTGAAGTATCAAAGTTCCTTTGGAGAGGGAAACATCACTTTCGGCCCCCGTGTTTGCTGCCAGCCTGAGCACCTGGCCCTGAGCACCTAGCCCTGAGCACCAGCATGGCAGGTAGCAGGGACACCTGCTCCTATGGTTCAGCTTTCTTCGCTAGCAGAGAACATTGCACGGGTGAAGCTGGTGGCATAAACTAAGGACTACAAGGCTGTAGCAATGCTTATAGCCTGGCAAAGAGACACTGGATTCATATGATGTATAAAGGGAATACAATTTACTTGCAGTTGTGGGTAGGACAGCACTGCAAAGCAAACACCAGACATTCTTCTTATAGCATCTTTTTCTCTGTGTAGGTTTTCCGGGTTTCCGCCATAAACACAAATACATTGCCCTTTCAAGCTACAAAATTTGGTAAATCCAACTGTAGGAGTCAAGTGGAGTACATCAAATGCTATGGGATCTAGGTTTCCTAAATTCTCCAGCTGAGATCATGGTTGTACTCAAGGACCATGCTGTCCCTGGATATACAGCACTTCACGGTGTGGTGCCTTTACTTACCAACTCAATAAAGAAAAAGAAAGATAAATCAATCTTCTATGTGTTGAGGATATGTTCAGTGATCCACCTAGCTTGGAAGGAGTTTACAAAAAGGCTCAGTTCTACAAATGTTTACTGCTACATTACTGGGACATTGTTCTGAGAGAAAATCATGGAATTGTAGAGTAACAGAATGGTGTGGGTTGGAAAGGACCTTAAAGATCATCTAGTTCCAACCCTCCTGCCATGGACAGGGACACCTCACACTAAACTATGTCGCCCAAGGCTCTGTCCAGCCTGGCCTTGAACACTGCCAGGGATGAAGCATTTACCACTTCTTTGGGCAACCTATTCCAGTGCCTCACCACCCTCACTGTGAAGAACTTCTTCCTTATATCTGACCTGAACTTCCCCTGTTTAAATTTAAAACCATGACCACTTGTACTATTGCTAAAGTCCCTGATGAAGACTCCCTCTCCAGCATCCATTTTCCGTGCAGTCTTTTCTTCTCCAGGCTGAACAGCCCCATTTCTCAGCCTGTCTTCATATGGGAGGTGCTCCAGCCCCCTTACCATGTATTTCACTCTGCCCTTAAAATGTTGAGTTTCTATCAGTTAGCTAGGAAAAACATCCTAAAACAGAATCTTATCTCTAGATTCTCATCTGTATTTTGAGAAGCAAGTAATTATAACAGCTTATGATTTTATTTAGTTGGGTGTAAATAGTTGCAGTCAATGGAGTTTTATGTAAGGAAAAATATCCTGAGTGAGACCAAACAGGTCAGATAATCCCTTGGTCTCCCTGCTGACAGGGTGAGGTCAGTGCTTACTTTAGCCCTTGCACCATACCAACTATTACCATAGTCTTTTTTCCTTTTGCAAAATGCATCCACATGGCAAGATGCTGAGTACATCAAAGTAATTTTCAGTGTTCCTTTCCTTCTGTGGTCTCCTGTCTCTGCTTCTCTGTCCCCCACTTCATTGTCCTGAGAGGACGTTTTTGTCAAGCATAAATGTCAACTTGTACGTGAAGCTGAGACTTCGTGATTTTGAAGTATCTGCTTTTGCCTGAAGAAATCGTGCACTACCACTGGTTGGCTAGTGAGCTGGGGGAATGTCAGTATTTGTTGGTGTATACCTTATAAATCATAAACTAACTCAGAGCACAGAGACTAAGTGCCTACACTACAAAAGCAAATGTTGCTGCTGAGTTCCCTGCTCTCCCTTACTCCGCTCACCCCTGGAGGTACCTAGTGCAACTTCCCACTCCTTAGCATGGACAGCCAGCCTATTCAGGATCCAGCTGTGTTGATGGAAAAGATGCTTCTGGCAGGTGTCCACATTCTTCATCCCACAGCTTGCCTTTGGGGATACAGGTGGAAGTGCTTTGTAGCCCAACCCCAGCACTGGCTCATGCCAGCAATTTTAACTGGTTTAAGTCACCCAGGATTATTTGGACTGCAGGAGTCACGCAGGATGATTTGGAATTGCTGTTTGGAGAGACAGGGATGCTCACATCCCCTTTGGTGCTAACAGAGGGGCAGATAACAATCACAACTGCACCCAGAAAGGCAGGCTGCAACCTTGACTCTGAACAAATGCACTGGCTTAATGGAATCCATTTACAGCTGCCATAATTAATCTGATGTATCTCTGTACATGCAGAATTTTCACCTGGGCTTGTTACAATTGTGTTAAACTGGATTTGAAGCACACGAGAAAAGAGCCTGCACCTTTCTTGCAGTGGCATCTTTGGACACTTTTGCAACCCTAACAGCTGAGCCCAATATGAGTGTTGTCTGTTGGCCTTGCAACTGGAAAGAGACACCAGTGGGACGGTTTACGCTGGGAAATTACATCATGTTAGAACATGTTGCTCAGGACTCCTGGTGACTACCACAGTGTCATTTCCCGTCATAAACAAGGCCTGTGAGACAGCTGTTGGGAGGTCAAGCATCAGTGGACTGGGCTGATCCTGTTCCTGTCTGAGCTCCTTGGGCAGCAGGTGACTCAGCCACATACTGCAGGCACAGCAGCCCCAGCAGGGCTGAGCCCCAGCCCTCAGCATCATCCCCATGGCATGGTGCAGGCAGGATGTATAGTTTCGCTTGCTGGCTGTAAGTGCCATCAAGATTTGTTGTTGTTGCTGTTTTGTTGGTTTTATGGTTTGTTGGTTGGTTTTGTTGGCTTTTTGTTGGTTAATTTTTGGATTTATTTATTTTTTTTTTTTTGGTAACAGCCTTCAGAGAACTAGATCCTGCTTTTCTTTTTTTTTTTTTTCAGTCTCAAAAGAAGCAAAATGTCCCCTCTTCTACTAATTTTGACAGGCTGCAAACAAGATCAGAATAGGAAAGTGTCAATTAACAGGCTGTGTATGCTCAGTTCTGTGACTGAATGGGCAGTCATTGCTTTCAGGCAAGGATAAATATGGCAAAACATTGCACAGGCTTTGAGGTTCCATTATTTAAAATTCAGTTGCTCCAAAAAGCAACGGCTCATTTGCTCCTTGCTGTTAAGCAGCTACAAAGAAATCAAAAAAATAGCACCTACAGAAACTGGTAATTTCAAATTTAAATGGGAGCTTGTGGTTCAATTATATATAAGGAAAGGTTGAATACCAATGGATAGTTGGTTCAGATTAGGTTAATTGTTTCCAGGTCATGATGAAGTTTTCAGTTCTCTGTTTATATCTCCTCAGTCACCCTGTGCACACGCTGCATCTCTTTACACAGGACCTTGCTGAGGGGTGGTGGTCATGGGACTTCTCACACCAGATTCTTAAGCAAATTTGAAGTAACATGTTATTTTTGAATACTGTAGTGAGTGCATATTTTATAGCATGAAGTAGGAAAATTTTATATTAAGGTAAGGTAAGATAAGCAGAAAAAGCTATAAAACTAGCCCAGGAAAAGCAAAAGGGAACAAAACCCATCTTCATCCAGATCAGTTTGTGTCTGATTTTCCACAGGGTTGCAGGATTGCAAGAGCTGAAATGAGAGGAGGGAAGGAGTTTGCAACCATGTCCAGGGTAAGAGGGACCTGGAGAAAAGGAAAATCTCTTCCAGTAGCAGTCCCCATTAGATTGCTGTAAGTCATCTGTGACCTGTGTGTCTTAGCATAGCTTCTAGGAGGATTTGTTCCATGATCTTCCCAGGCACAGAGGTGAGGCTGACAGGTAATTCCCAGGGTCCTCCCTTCAACCCTTTTTAAAATGGGTGTGATGTTTCCATTTTTCCAGTCACCAGGGACTTCACGTGACTGCCATGGCTTTTCAGACATCATGGAGTGTGGCTTGGCAACTACATCAGCCAATTCCCTCAATAACACCTCTGCTATTTAACACTACATTGCAGCACTAAAGGTCCTGTGGAAAGCAGAGAGCGACCTCAGAGCTTTTGGTGTCTGGATGGAGTGCCTTAAAGTAATAAGGTTTTCAACAGGAGATGTACAAAGTCCTACAAAGTCAGGCCCCCATGTAGCATTGCTATAGGAACTACCCAAAAACAAAGCCTATGAAAGCTCTAGTCACTTGGAATTCTTTGTCTATCATTATTCTCCAGTGGGTCATAATCATAAATTGTGGGTAAGAATTTAGGCCTTGTAGAGATAAAATACTTGAACCATCCTTAGAGGATCTTTCTTTTTACTTAATTTAAAACCACCTCCCTTTGAATTCCTGTGTATTTAATCTCTTTTGGTTAGTTGAGAAGCAGCTCACAATGGATCACTTCGAAGATAACACTACATTTGCAGAAGAAAGAATTTCTCTCTGACAGTTCAGTAGCACCAGCATGTGCTAGAAGATAAGTGTGTACCAGCAGAGAGGATGCTACACATAGGAAATCCTAAACAAACAAACTGCTTATACGGTGACTGCATGCAAAGATCTAACATGATTTCAAAGTAGCTTCTTTCAGTACCTTGGAGCATTGACTCAAACTGCACATAGCAACGAGAAGTTGTTGTTGGTCTCCATGTACAAATCATTATTAGGGAAAAGAATTATCATTTTGTTAGGGTTTTACAGTGGAGTCTTGGTCTGTGCTGTGGAGTTGTAGGTGTTAACAGAATGTAAAGTTTTAACAATAACAAACACCAAATACACCCTTCTTTCTTAAAAACATGGGGGAGGAATCAGTAGCCATGTCTTCAAACAACATAAAATTGAGCTACTGGTACTGAACTAATTTATTACAAAAGCTTGATACTTGCAGAATGCTATTTTAAACCACTGATGCATCTACACAGTGAACACTTGCAAGCCACACCTGAGGCTGATGGGTGACCTACAAAACCTAAAATGCCTGGCAAGTATGTTTTCCATTGAAAGTTTTCAAATGAAAAATTCGCTTGTTTTCTTTTTTTTTTTTTTTTTCCTTTTCTGTAGCAAGACGTTCTTTCCTGGACAATTTTCATTTGTTCATTTGGAAACCTGAGCCTGACTTGTACTTCTTATCAGGTTTAATTAAAAGAAACCCAACAAAACAACACAACACCATTGCAAAAAAAGAAAAAAAAGCCCAAGCAGCTTTCTCAGTGCTGTGACTGCTGATGGTAGGAAGTTCACATTAAGTGATACATAAGACAAAAATAGCTTAATGTTATTTTAGACCACTTTGACCTGAGTGCCTGTACAGTGCTACAAAACCAATGAGTCCAACACAGCAGCCTGCTGCCCCAATCCCCATCCCCTGCACCATAAAGCCCTGCAGCACACCAGACAGCCTCCCCAGCAGGCTGCAGCAGAAGCTTCCATGCAGCAATTCCAACTGAAAACTGAAAGACGGCGTGTCCCATATCCCCTTTCCCTCCTGCCACAAGGGATGGGCATGCATATCTGGACTGGGAAGGGCTATGACATTGGCATGGTACCTGCTTGTCCGCTGGGATTTCTTGTCGCCCAAACTAACCCTGTAACACTTTTAGTGAGCAATCAAAATACTTTTTTCTTTTTCTTTTTAGTAGTCTTTGTCTACATTTGGACTTTCGAAAGAAGCAAACTCAGGAGCTGTACAGTTAAATAAATGCAATCTCGGAAGTCCACCACAGGCTTAATGGCATAATCCCTGCTTTGCCATTCCTATATCCCAGGATAGAAGGGTAAAGGGAGGATGTACAAATACAGAAGATTCATCCTGAAAGATAACACAAAAAGAGAAAAGACAAGGGGATGAGACAAGACTTTACAGAAATGGCAAACACAGCTTTCATCCGGTGTAAAATGTTAAGGGGAACCTTTTATATCCTTCAAACTCCAAAATACCATTTCTCACAGAGAATCTATATCACCCTCTAGGAAAAAGGGAAAAAATAAAACCCCCTCAAAATGTCAAAGACCTAAAATCCCCCCTGGCTTATAGTTTATATCTGTACCTCAGCTATTTAAAAAGCCAGTCTCCACAGTTTCTGTCATATATTTCAGTTACACATGTCCTGAGCTAGAAAACTAGTGGATACAAGCCTGATCTATATAACCATAGCAATAAGTGAATATATCTGTGCACACTCTAAATGGTGCTTGTTTAAATCAGAGGAATTGCTGCATTTGATTTATAAAGAGATGAGTAAGTTTCTTCATGAAACTGTGCTAATAGTTGAAAAACCCTGTTCCTCTATGGACTGAAAATGGGCTCTCCCCACCCACACATGCATCTGGGATTTGATCACCGACCTTCAGGAGAAACCCACAAAACCTATTCCATTTAGGAGAGCATATTACAGGGCAAAAGAAAACCTTACAGGCTTGAGATTTGGGTGGAATCCATTTATTCCACATGTGCAAAGACTGGATGAGGAATTGGAGGATCCGCAACAACCAAACTGCAACCTCTCCATGTGTTACACACATAAGCCACTCTTGATTGAAATTCTGTAAATCTTTTCCTTATATAATACGTTTCCTTGTCTGGTATAGCTTGATTTCAATTTATACTGTTCTTTTTTTCCTTCCATCATGTTCAAAACTATCATAAACAGTCTGTAAACTCTCGCAAATAGCTTTCTAATAATAAAAAAGGTATTTTCAGAAGATCAGTTCCTCATGTCTAAGTTGAAAAAGGGACACTGTCACGCAGTCCAAGGTAAAAGATCTATTCATCTTAAAATTATTATAATATGGTAAAAAAAATAATAAATATAGGAAGGAATGTTTTACAGACTCTAAATAAGGAACTAAATTTCTGGCAAGCAAAGAAATGCTTTCCCCAAAGCAAGTTAAAACTCATGGAGCATACCTGATGGAGGTATTTTCGATACAAATTGCTTTTAAGAACTTAAATGCTTATTCAAACAAAACTATTTATGCCTAGAAACCCCCCAAATCACAGGCAAAATATGTATTTTCTCTACTAATGAAGTTAACTGCTTCTTCAGTGAAGCACTTAAAATCCATCATTTGGCTGAAGAAAAAGTAATAATCCCCCCAGTAGATACCCTTGCAAAATCCTGTTTACTTATACCATGATAGTACTCCTCACCAAAGCAAACATCAGCACTTCTGCAGCAAATGCTTCAGGGATCTCTACTTGCTCTTTCAGGAAACATCTGTGTCAATACACCTCAGTGAAGATGTTCTCTCTGAAAGAAATCTATCACCATGGTCTTGATTTATTATTATTTACTGTTGTGCTGTCTAAATAATCCCCAAATTTTATCCCATCTCTGAACATCTGTATAAGATGCATTTGTTTGGATGGTTTTACAAGGATGAAAGCAGCATTTCTGAAACACTACAGTGAGTATTGCTGAAGTTAAAGAAAAATATATTGGACTTTGATCTCTGGTATTTATAAAAGCTAGTTTATAATCAGGATATCTTATCTGTTCTTAGAAGCCCAAATGGTACATTTATGAAAACAGAACTTCTAAGGAAATAAACCTATTGAATCTTAATTTAAAACGCAAAGGCATAAAAAGATTTTGTTCTTTGTAATGTGAAGAAAGCTTGTTTCCAACTCTCCAAGTATTTAACAAGCAATATTGTGTATATACAAGCTTTGCGATATCAACCGACTGGTTATTAAACATATTTGAGCTCTTCCCCTGCTCTCAGCACACTCACACACACAGAGACATATGTGATATTTATGTTAACAATTTATTTCTTGGAAGAGAGAAACCAATGTGTTCTCAGTCCAGTTATCCTGGAGGCTGCCTCAGGTTATTTTAGTTTTTATGTTTAATATTGCAGGGCTTTTATGGATTTACCAAAATACCATAATTTTTATTTTTAAATCACTTTTTTTTTCCCTAACAGATCCAATCCAGATCGGACCTTATCATTCTCTGTTTCAGTTCACTGCCACCATATGTAAGTGTTGTCAAGGCCGTAATACATAAAGTATCTGGCTCCAGGGCTGGTTTCACTGTGGTTTTGGAATACACATTTTTTAATACACAGCTTCCTTCCTCTGAAGTCAATGGGCTATTCAGTGGAATAAGGTTTCTGAGGCACAGGTCAGATCTTCAAAGGCATGTAGGCACCCAAATCCTGTTTAAGGATATTCCAATGATTTGAAGCGAGGTACCTGTCTTATCCCCTTAAAAGGGGAGGAGGTGGCTCAAACCATAGCTAAAGCCAGATTAAACAAGCACTGAGGCACTCCCCAGACAATCTCATGACTTGTCCCCTAGCTTTTCTACTAGGCCACTAACATTAGACACAGGCAAGACATACCCTTCTTTAGGTAAGACTTACTGGTGCAAACAGAGCCATCCTCAGAACTTATGCTATGGATGAGATTGAAAGACCTGAAGGATTTTTTTGCCCTTGGATTGCTTGAGTTCCCATGATGTTACTGGATGCACACATGCAATGAGCTTGCTGCACAGATGGTCTGCATGCATGTGCCTCTGGTATGGACATCCAGTGCTTCTGGGATGCACAGGACTGGCTGAGTAGGAGCAAAGCAGCTGAACAGCACGTAGACAACAGTGTTGATAGTGTCCAGACGCACTGTGCTTTCTGTGTCTTCTCTACGAACATGCAACCTCTGAAGTTGCCCCAGAGCACCGGATCTGCTGTGTTGGTGTGTGGTGACAACAGCACATGCCTCCAGCAGAATTTATCTGCTGCAGCACAGTAGCCATGGCTGCAAAGTCTGGAGGAGTGCCAGTGCACTTGGAGCTATTGTACTGGACCTTCAACCAAAGCCGCTGTAAGCCCAGAAAGTCAGCCAAACACAGCAAAATCCTCAAAACTAAATTAAATCTCCAAGAGAGAAAAAGAAGACGTGCTGGAAAATTCAGCTGTATGGCATTTTGACCCCCAGCCCTAAAGGAAAGCGGCCTTGCTCGGCTGTCCCTTGGGCTCTGGCTATCTTATTTGTGCTTTCTGATAGATCAGTATCCTCTGACTTCTTGGGATGTGTGTGGACAATGGCAGATTTAGGTCAGAATTTACAGTGGCAGTATAGTGGTTTCAGCTCTGTACATGTTCATTAAGAAAACAGCTTTGAAAGGGCCCTTCAGGCCAAAGCTACCCTACAAAGTCTTGTTGGTTTAGCTGCTTTAAAAGGTGCATATGACTGGAGGAAGAGGAAAACATACAGTGTGTGTACATGTGAGGAGTATTTAAATCATCAAGCCATCAGGATGCAGACTGGGCAGGTTTGCTTGTATAACTGGTCCTTCCATAAAACGGGTAACATGAGGCAGAGAAGCAACCTGGGTGAAGGTTCCCAAAGGTTTGCCTTTACTCTGAAGAGCTATGTCATTGGTTTTGGTAGGAAAAAATGAGCCCTCATATACACTGATTATAGCCTAAAACTTGTTTTGAGCTGGTATTAAACTGGGTGATCCAAAAGACTTCTTTGGCTTTCCGATATTTGCCAGTTGGGAAAGGGTGTCAGGAAAAAAACAAAATTACCAAAATTTTCCTGCTACTCATATTTTTTTCCTTAAATCATTATCAATCACTCTCTGTGCCCACCTCCTTGCTGAGTTTTCATGTTCCTACTTAGCCAGAGCAGATACTCCCAAGGTATTTGGGGTCTAACTATGTTCCCTAACTATGTATATGCAAAACAGGCCTCTGCATTCTCAGCAAGTTCCCCCTACCCCTTTGCCCTGGATCCAAGGAAGACACAGGTCTTTGGACCTGTGCTGGGAAACCCCAGGGAGGTGTAGATTAGGACAGGGCTGATCCAGGCCTCTCACAGGCCTGTGGACAGGGACAAGTGGTGAAGTGAAGGCAGATAGCATCCCCCACGGATGGAAGAATTGAGCAGATATTTGAGCTAAACCTCAGAGGCAATATCTTCCAGCTAATCCCTGCCATAATTTTTCCCACAGCAAAGCTGATCCAGTACATCATTTCCATGAGACAGAAGGCAGTTTTATCACTGCTCACTTCTTAGAGGTCCTAGACACTTGCTTTTAATCATATAGTGTATGCTGACATCTGGTGGCATTCAGTAACCAAATATTCGTTAAACAAATAAGTTTCGGTTTTAAGGAGTTTGCGTTGTTATTTTCCCTCAGTTGGGTCCAGTAACATGATTCCTCCCAGACCACTTCAGACTGGGGACTAGTCTAACGCACATGCATGGGACTGCCATGGTTCTGATCTCTTGTGAGACACTTACGTGGGCACTGGCCTCCAGATAAGGAAGGAAACATCAGCTGAGGGATCTGGCTGTGTTCAAGCACAGTTGTTCCAACAGAAAATGCAGCAAACAGCATCTTACCATTCCCAATTCTAAACATGGAGAATCACTTCACAAGAAAGGAGTGATGCAAAACCACCATGGGCATTAGCAGGAACAGAGTCACTGTAAAGTCTTAGGTGATAACAATTCTCCTTCATCTTTAAACAAAAGAAAAAGAAGCAAAATGGCATGTATGAATAGCAAGTGAGATGTACCAAAACCTTGTTTCATGACAAGTGAGAATAAGTAGCATGGAGTCAGCTGTCATGGTTTAAAAGGTATCCATGACGTAGCTGCGCCATTCAAATTTGGATTAAAATTATGTTTAAATTTCATTTCCTCCAGTCCTTATTCTGCTTTTGATTAGTTTTAAGAGCAGTTGATGGTCTTGTGATTTGAAGATTTTGCATTTTAAATTTTGTGTACATGCTCTGGAATTTTATGTGAAATTGTGGGTTTGATCTTTGACCTCTGTTTACTACAGTCCTGATTTACCACTAATTTGATAGCAAGCCATAAGAGCCTACTGTAAACAAGCTGCTCACTTTACATAGCTATGTTTGGCTCCTAAATGAAGAAGTATGTATGGAATATACTTTGGGTACTGTAGCCTCCTAAAGAAATAATAAAAACCACATCACTGCTTAGCTCTCCAGGTAACGTTTACATTTGGAGAAAATAAGTTGCATGCCTAATAGAGAGAGAAAATGCAGTTCTTATCCATCTTAAGTTTGTTTGTTTAAAATTGTTCTTTAAAGTATTTGAGCACTCGGGCCGTCTCTTTTGAAGTCAGTGGGAACTTTGCCATTGATTTTAAAAGGATCAGGATTAAGCCTAAATTGGTAGGGTCTAAAAGACAAAAATGAAAATGTCCAAAGTCTACAAATCTCTCACTGATCCACCATCCAGAAAGGAAAAACAAAAGCCTTCTCCAAGGTCTGTAATGTACATCTTGATTCCAGGACTCCTGTTTTTCGTACATTTGTAGACTTCAAGATGGAAAGCAACTTCCAGTCAGGACTGTAATTGATAGCATATGGAGTAGTACACACTTGCACCATGGACTTGTAAAGCTGCTGGGGGAAGGGAGATGAAAGCTGCTTGTAAAAATCAACAGACTGTCTGTACACATCTTCCACAGGTTGTCCTGCACTAACACTACACACTATACCCTGTCTGAAACTCACCCCAGGCAGATTCCCCAGCTCACAGATTCAGGCCTTCAGGTGCAGCCTTACACACAGGAACTGCCTCAGCAAGTCTGTTTGTAAACATTTAACCAAGAACCATGTCTGATCATCTTGCCTAAGCTTAGCACTTTTTGCACTGCTCTGGCACTAGGCAGCCATGTCCTCGGAGCAGTAGGTAAAAGCAAGGTCTTCAACTTTCTCCTGCACCAGCCAGTTGAGACCATCCATCCCAGCAGTGAACTTCCTCGCAGTGGGGAGCAGATGGTGGTGGGAACACCCAGGTACCCTGGAGGAAGGGCTGTTTTCCTATTTGGCAGAGGAGGAAACCACAACCTCTTTCATTGACTGGCTTAGTAAGAACTAACTAACTTGGTAACTGTGACAAGAGCCTGACTCAGTTAAGAATGTGCTTCATCTGCAGTGACGAAGTGTAAGCTCAGAGAAGTGATGGGACATGGGCAAGCAAACATGAAAGGCCCTCTCGTTTCCTCTGCACTGAAGATTTGAAATGAAGTGACCCTGGTGACAGGTCAAGCTATCTATGGATGACTTCAGGAGGCTAAAGCAACTAAAGGTAGGAAATTGCATAATGACCTTGTTAGTGTATGTGGTTCCAATATTAGACAAGCCAGTGTTCAGGGACATGCATGATCAAGCACTGCTCCAGATCATCTGAAACTGAGGTTGACAAAGCACCCATTGCAGTCTCCAAAGCCTTGTGACCTGGCAGAGTAACATTATCTTCTGTTAACAGAGACCCATGTTTGGCCAAGGAATATCAGATAGAAATACAGCATCAAAGTAAGAGAATCCAAGCACTTAAACCCCACAAGTTTCTTGTGCCTCTGTTAGTCAGAAGTAAGCCAAGCCTGATGGGAACTACCAGAGAAGGTGGCTGCGTAGATCCTTCTCTTCTACCCCAAAATGACTGGCAATAGAATGGGAGGAATCAAAGATTGCCACCTTGCAGATTACTCAGTTTAATCAACCTTGATATTTTCTAGAAAACCAACACAAGCAGCAACTATTCCAGTTTCACATGTGCTACCTCCTGCCATGTACTACTCAGAGGGAACAAGATGCTACTCACAGGGAGAATCAGTCCTGTCCTGATTCTGGCTGTGTGGCCACAGCCAGACACAAACCTGTACTTCTATTGCCTTTGCCCAGGTGTAAAGACAGAATAAGTTAACAACAGCAAGTCAGGTCTTTCTGAAGATACTTCCCCTGAGGTACTTTTTGAGCTACCCCAGATTCTTTGCGTGGAAACTTGCAGCACAGCTGAGTGACACTGAAAACTGGAAATGTCCTTCGGTCAAAACATCCTGCAGATCTCATCTTCTGCCGCCACTTCATGGGATGTTTCCTCAGAATAATTTAAGCATCAGTCCCAAGGGCTTTAATACCTTTATGCCAATCACCTGAGCATCATTTTCAGTCTGAAAACAGCAATGCACAAGTATAGGGACTTGCAGATACTGAGTTGTTTTTTTCTAATGGAGGGTAGTAACTGAGCAGAAATAGTTTCTAAAATGCTCTTTACTTTCTTAAAAGGGCTGGCTTACAACGAAAAGAAAGGTTAAATTCATCTGAATAACTCGAGGATCTTATACATGCAAGACAATCAGAGATTTTTAATAATAAACAGAAGCCATGAGGGCTCCATGAGTGTTTAGACAGAGTGGGCATGTCTGGACTCAGTGCAGAACAGCAATCCGTCACTGCTAGATCAGCTTGAAAAGCAATTCAACAAGGGCTCCATGTAGACAACACTACAGAAAACCTGTTCCAATAGCTTTCTTATGCAAGAGAAAACCACAGTCACATTTGTATTTTAGGCAGTGAACCAAGAAGAATGAAGCAAAACAACAGCAACTGTCCTCAAGAGATATTTCAGGCTGCTTCTCTCCTCCCACTCCCCTTATACTCCTTTTCAATCTCTTACCAGTTTATGCATTTTTGGCTACAGAGAACCATACTGCAGAGGACACTGGCAGGCTGGTGGGGACCACTGCAACTTCTGGTTACCAAAGAACTTCCCCAGCGTGGAGAAGCATTGACCTCTTTGCTCCCCATTTTGAGCTGGGGCAGAGGTGACTGCAGATGAAGGAGGCAGAGGAACGATGGAAGTTTCCTCAGCCCAGCAACCTTTGACAACCAGTTGCTGCTTTTCCTCTTCGCCCCAGGACCTGCTATCCAACAAGTGCAAATTGAGGATGACAAATAGGAACATTAGCCTGGTGTTTCTGCTACAATGATTCGCCTTGAAGTAGCTCATGTTGACACTTAAATTGTCAGCAGATTTCCAGTTTAGGGCTCCAGTTAGAAGAATGGGTCCATTCACACTTCCCTCTGAGCTATTGTTTCAGCTCTCTCTAGACCAGGCAAATATCACTGCAGCAGTTTATGCTCCAGTTCCACTTTAAAGGGTTTTTTTGCAACCATAACCCAAATTGCCTAGAAACCTTTTTTTTTTTTTTTTTTTAATATAAGCTTAGACTCCAGGGAATAATTACACAACGCTGAAAAAATAGTCTGCAGCGATTTACATAGCCATGAAATACTGGAGCAGTTTTTATCCAGTGTACCTATGTATATGTGGCTGCAGCTAGCTCCAGCATTTACAGAGGACTCACTGGATGTGTGATCGCAGAAACTGGTATTTCAAGTTAGGCCACACACACACACACACACACACATATACACAAACAAAACACTACTTGTTATAAGGCAAGGGTTTGTATTTCAGGGTGTTATATCATCATCTAACTGAAGCACTACCTTGTCCCTTCTGTTTTTCCTGTGTCACCTTCTGGCTGGATTGAAATAACATCCTTGTGGCTAATGCAGACATTGGTTAGGTAAGCAAGTAGAAGAGTATTAATTGAACTTCAGTTTCTTTCCTGCAACTGTGTGTTCCTTCCATTTTTGAACAGGGTAATCGCACACCAAGGGGCTGTATCCTCATTTCTCTCTCCGCAGTCAACTTTGCCGCTACTCATTTCTATCAGGTATCACACCCTTGACTGCTGGAACCTCAGTCCCCAGCCTGCTCTTCTGCATGCTGACTTCTTCTCTCTCAGTGTATCTTGCCAATGGTAGGACCACCAGTCCCACTGGAGTTAAGCAATCAATGCCACTTCTTGAGAGTAGGAGAAAAATGCTTTAGCAGGTGGTAGAATAACTGCCTGCTACACCGTCAGGAACCTGGACATTTTCAAACCCAATACTCCCAAGGTACAGTATGAGCTTTCTAGATTGCAAACAGTTATCTTGTTCAAAGCCTGAAGATGCAAGGGCTTAATTTTTGCTTTCTATTCTTTTCTATAAGCCTATTTCTGTCTCCCATGTAATTCTGCCAAGCTCCTACCTTGCTAGCTCCTACTCTCCCTTTTAATGAGCTTTTTAATTTGTTGTTTTCTCCAGGAGAGCATAAGTGATAAAATGAAAACTAACAGAACGAAAGTATAAAGCTACAGCCTGGGAACAAACCCTTTGCCTGGAATCTCCGCAAAGAAACTATTCAGGAAATACTTACAGCCAAAGAATACACGACAGAAGTAAGAATTTATGCAAGTGACTATATGCATATAGGAACAATAGCTTTCAACATTTGCAGCCTAGCAGTGAGGAATTAATAATACCTGACCATTAGATTTAGGCACCGATGTGAAGGAGTTAAATTCCCAGGCTACCTTTACAGAGCAGGGTGGGGCATTGGGGAAGTCGCAGAGTGAAAATAAAAGGCACCTGAATGCCCTGGAAAAAGCAGCAAAATCTGTCGAGCTCTTCTTCCTCTTCTAAGCTACAAATACTCCCCAGCTGAGGGCCTTCTGGTAGTCACTGGTAGCTGCAGCTTTTGATTGCATATACCTGTTTGTGGAGTGACCCACTGAGCTTCCTTTCCCACACCAGGAAGTGAGTGCTGCACCCCAGCCCTGTTTGCCTCTCCTCACAGCTGTGCTGGTGTGACAGCCTATGGCATGTTCAGTGGCTGGAGCCTGAGGGCAGGGACATGGGCATCATCCCTGTTTCAGAGCGGGCTTCCTGGAATGTGTCTTTTGGGGGGCCAGGCACTGGGAGCGGGCCCCTCTCCAGACCTTGGTACAGCACACACGAGGTAAGTGCCAGCTCTGCAGCACCGTGCTGCGGCTCAGGAACGAGTGGATACAGGGAAGGCAGGGTCATTTCAGCCTCTTCCCACTATCCTCTGAAGAGCCCCCCTTTCACTGCCTGTTTGCTGCTGGCACCTGCTCCCCCTTCACCCTGTTGCTCAGCCTGCACAGCCCTGGCTTCCACCTCCAAGCAGCCCTTTCTGAGTATAAACTGGGTAGAGAGCTGTGTTCTGTGCAGAGCACTGCTGGTTTTTGTCATCAGTGTTTCTGTCGCTGTCAATGTATTTGGGTAACTGCAAAAGACAGAATCAAGCAGCCTGAGATCTAGCAAGTTGAAGCATCTGCTAACAATAAAGATGAATTGGAGGTTGATTAAACCCTTTACCTTTTCCCTGCTTTTTTGTTTCACAAACCAGGAGGCTTGGGAGGATACTCAACATTCTTGTTTTTCACTTCATCGTAAGCAAACCACTTTTTTATGATGCAAAGTATTAGTACAAATTGTGCATAAAATGGCTTGCAACTAAGTGCTCTCCTTTCTCTGTGAGCAGCCCAGTAGGAGGTCACAGCCTGGGGAAGGTCCCAGAAACTTTCCCCTCTGGATTCTGCATTTGCTACTGTGTGGATATCCTGATGGCAGGAAGCATTTCTCAGGTGCATGTTTTCAGAGCAAAGGAAACCTGTGAATTCCTGTGCTTGGGTCCCTAGAGCAGCAGGACTCCTGGCTGGTAGCTGCACTTCCCAAGTCCAGAGCTGGGATTCCTTTTGGGAGACAAGAGTGTGAAGCCAAGGGTTACTGTGGGTTTGGGAGCTGAGGTCCCAGGGCTGGCAGTGCTTGCAGAGCTGCCAGAGAAAGGCATCGACAGGAAACTCCCTTGCATGGGAACACCCACCTGCACGTCATGGTGTCATTACCAGTTTGCTTGCAAAACATCCCAACCCTGTTTCTGTGTTCCTTGGGGTGGCTGTGTGAGGACTTCTGTGTTTTAAGTCTGGTAGTTTTCTGGGAATACCTGAATCATTTTTCAGAGTTGCTTGGCTATTCATGGATGAGACTGTTTTTCTGTGCTTCCATTTACTTGAGCTGCAGCTTTGGAGCAGGTAATGGGCAACTCCGGGTCATGTGTTTTCCTATTCCTTTGTGCATCCCCATTTTCATCTTATGTTTTTGGAAATATCAGAAGCCACCTATTCTCCCCCTATTCCCAGCTGTGATTCAGTTGATCATTCCAGTTTCAGGTCTTCACACAAGGACCCTTTCCCTTCCCGTTTTCTTGAGGCCATTTCATCCTCTTGGTTTGAAGATGAGCTCTTTGTTTTCTGTCTCTTACAAGAGACCACAACTACCTCAGCTCCCATCTGCCTGGAAACACCCCAGGAAAGCTGAGATGAGTTGCTTTTGGGGGAGTATTTTTCAGGCCTTTCAGCCCCATGAACCAGCAGGAGGTGAAAGAATGAGATATCTTTTCAAGAGTCTCTATACATGGCGGGGGCTTGGCATGCCTGCCAGTCACAGCTGCCTAGTGTGACATGGGAGATATCCACATGAGATCAGCAGGTCTGATACACACGTTAGGGAAATCTGTGGTACTAGAGCAAGGCTTAGATGATGTCTGTAAACACGTAGCTTCTGGGAAGAAGTTAAAGTGCCTTTGTCCATGTGACTGTGCAGTTTAGTACCTCCTTGTGTCGGCATTACATTTCTTCACTATCTTTAATTGTGGTTATTGTCCTGTCAGGTCCCTGATCAGGGTAATTAGTGCTAGTTGTCAGCATAAGGGTAGAAGGGGAAATGTGTGGTCATGAAAAGAGTGGAGGTAGGAATTCTCCTTGGTGCATCAGTGTGGATGTAGCTTGGTTGATGCTGTTTGAGGAACTACACCTCTGAAATCAGCAACACAAAACCCTGTGCTACCACAGCCTTCCCTGTCTTAGCACTCTGGTGTGTGTCACGGCAGTGTTTAGTGATGCAGTAAAATCTGATGAAATATGTACTTAGCTACCTGAAGTATTTCCTGACTAACTGATATTATTGTAATATTTCTGGGTCTGCTGGGGTAATGAATATAAGAAGTCACCATATGTGGACCTTCTCTGCTTAAGGGATGGTGTATGTAATTGCCTCAGTTTAATCCTTTATTTCCCTCACTCCTTCTAAAAGGTTGTTTATTTCCAATATTGTTATTTATGGACAAAACAGTTTCCCTAGTTGACGTTATCTACAAGATTGATCTTGTTTTGACTTTGTATCAGAGAAGGAGAAAACAGCTGGGAGAGAATAGTCAACGAAAGCTCAGATGTAATACTTCTGTAACTCAGTATTTCACACTGCTGTTGTGTGTTGTCACTGTGTGTAGTTGTTCAAGTGCGGAAGCTGAGCTAGAGATGGAAATTCATTTCACTCCTGCTTCTTTTTCCTCCTTTGCCTGTCTCTTAATAAACTCAGAGTTATTACTGGCTGCCCAGACACTCACCTCGAGAGCTCGTTTTATTTCATGGGCTGTGGTAATAAATCATTTTGGCTCTGTATTTGAGGTTTAAAATGTTGACAGCTCCTTCAGATGGATCTGTGGCCTCTTGTCCCGTGACAATATATCACAGCCTGTCACAGACTATACATGCAGGTGGTGAGTATGTGCAGCCAGGAAACCTGATCCTTTGTGTGGTCTAATCAGTGGGCAGGGTGGCTGCTATCAGGTGTGATGAGACATCCCATGAGTTAAACACATCATTGTGAGGTCTTTCTATGCTGCCTTCTATTGTAAACATGAAATCTAGATTCCCTGTGAAGCGTTAGTTAAGGGGTTTTTAGCTCATTCTGTTCAAGGAGAAAGTCTTCAGTGCTTCAGTTCACCCACCTTGCTAAAGGCTTGATGTCTACTTCCATTGAGCGTCAGCAAAGCGAGGGCACGGTTTGGTCCCAGTTTCTTCCAGTGGCTGCACAGTCCCTGATGGTACTCCTGCTGCTGTGAGGGCTCTTTACTCTGTGCTGCCCCAGTGCAGGAGGGCAGGGAGCTGCCACCATGGAGAGGAAGACTACTTCTCTGTTCCCCTTGGCTGAGGTAGCACCCCGAAACCAGTGAGGGTGTCTTCAGCTGGTGCTACCATCAGAGAAAAGAGTTGGCATGGCACATCCTACAGACATTCACCAGGATATTTTAAGTGCTTAATGAAATTTCCAACCATGACTTTCAATCAGAGAAAATTCTAGAGCAAGTCAAGGTGGATGGGAGCCAAGTTTCAAGTGGGGCAGCTTTCTTCTGCCAGAAGCAACCACCAGTTATTATTGGGCTATTAAAGGTTGTCATGGTTTATGCGTATGAAGATATGGCTGGAAATGATGAATGAGAACTTGCCATGGAGTGGAGAAGTCTCTCCTGGGCTCCTGGTTCTCTCAGCACTGCACCAGCTACTAAGAAGAAGAAATAACTGTTGCAGCCAAACCCGGGACAAAGGTGAAGGCAAACCCTCCTGTTTTTTCCACTTCAAGTGTTTTGTAGGTTTTTAATGCCATTTTCTCAGCCTCTGTAGGGTATCTCATGCTGTGGTCTGCTCCCTGATGGACTGCAGATGTTAAATGTTCCAGGTTAATCAGTAAGCCAATCCTGGAGCATGGGGAGAGTAGAGACAAATCTGCCTTCACCCAGCTCTCTGCTACTCTACTCATCTGTGAAGACTATGGTGAAAAGTTTTTTCCCCCTCCCCCCAGCTCCTTATTTTGAAACTGTTCACTGGAAGCAAACAAGGGTATCGAAACATCATCTCATCGTGTTCTTTCGTTGTCAGATTTCAGAGTTCAAAATTTTGGTTTCTTTGGGGAGACTGTGTATGGGAGAAAATGTATACTGTTTTCTTAGGTGGGGAAATGTGTGTTATTTTCAGCCCTTATAAATAAAAAGTTAGGAAAGGGATGTGTGGCTTTGGATCATAAATGCAGGACTGTTAGCTCGACCAGTTTTGCACCCAAGTTCTCATGCTCTGCTAGGGCTGTAGGTCTGTTCTGCTGGGGGTTGTCCTCTGATTAGCTTCAGTGTGACATGAGAAAGCAAAATAGAGCACTGGTTAGAAAGGATCACTCATATCAGTTTTACAACCTCAGAAATTCATTCTGCCTTGCCAAACATCAGCTGTTCCTGCAGATGGAGAGATCACAACATGTCTGATGTGAAATGAGCACATTGCTTATATAAGCTGCAGCCTCCAGGTTAAAGAAAGATCAGCTGCTGCATGGCAAGTTATTCATGACTCAAATTTAAGGGCTATAACAACAGGAGAGCCTTACCCCTTGCCTATTCCCTTGTACAGGGCCATAAGGATATTTATATCATTGCCACTCTCAACTTATTTAGGGAAATGTAGCTTTTTTTCCTTCAGTCACTGCAAGCAGAGTGGGAGTAAGCCATGGAGCTGTTTATACATATAGAGGAAGCGGGGGGTGAAGCAGGGGGTGGAACAGGAGGTTGGAACTGATGCCCTAGGTGAGGAAGTAGACCAAAGACTGGCGGTAACATGCAGCTTTCTGAACCAGTTGGAGTGACCTGCTTATCTGGTTTCCACCAGTGTGTCCCATAACAGCCTAATTTCGTAGTGCTGTGTTATTGGCAGGCCTTGAACACCCTGCTTAGGTTTCTCATACCTAGGCTGAAGGGAGTCAGTTTTGCTCCAAAGCCCAGGATGGTGCTGGGCAGTAGATACAGCAAACCAGCTCAGCTCCACGCTTTGAGCTTTGGGGACACAGGACCCAAAGCAGACGTTATTGGTTGGAGAGCTCATCCTCCATCTGTCTGGACACTTCATCTCTTCAGTATCGCTGGCAGAGCTGCTTGAATAAGCCCTAGTCTGACAGCCAACAGAAGCTTGTGAGCAAAGCCCCTTTATTTAGGCTGACAACTCACAGGTCATTTTGACCGAAGCAGTCTTGATGGTTCCTCCTGGAGACCTCAGCCAGAAGATTGGAAACAACTGGCCTCGCAGAGCTGGGGCTGTGTTGAGTTCCAGCTATAACTGCTGAATGCTTGTTCCCTGATTCTCACTGGGCTATTTTTCCCAAATCTCAGACTGTTTTCAATGCTTCTCATCCCAACAGCTGCTATAGTAAAATAAGTTTTCAGTTTTTCTGAGAATGTTAAAGAACATGTGCATTTATTTAATTTTATTTTTTTTTAAATTATTAAGGTGACAGTGAGTTAAACAGGAGCTTTGTAATTACACTTACCTGTTTTAAAAGATTTGGGAATTTCTAGGTAATAAGGAACACAACAATTCTTGTCATTTCTCAGAAAGTGAAGTGCAGAAGACAAATACAAGGAAACTTGAGTCACAAGTTACACATATCCTACCTGGTGCAGAAATTATTTTGCTTTGGACTGCTTCAAAATGGTATTTTACAGGAAGATTACAGGCACAGTGCAGACTCATATCCAGCTCAGCCACTCATTACAAGGCTTAAAACATAAGCACTACTCTTCAGAACAGTGATCTGGAACAGCAGAATCGGATTTAGTCTGCAGCCAGCAAAGCAGGGTGTGTGCTCCTCTTCCCTTAGCACTGAGCTCGGAAGACCAAGCATGGGATGAGTCTGAATCCATACCTTGATTTGGAGAGGTCTGGCTCAGTGCAGTGCTTTGTGCTCCCTTCCCCGAACTTCTACGCTGCTTTGCAAATAATGCACTAAATTAGATTGGCTGTGGCTGCTGTGTTGCTTTTAGTGTCCCAGCCTTACTTGGGAGTTGCAAGGTGATGCAGGGTGAAGGTCCAGCTGCTCAGGCAAGCAGCTGTCTGCTCCTGAGGTTTCATGAGATTGCTGTATGGATCTAGGACATTGCTGCCACCCAAAGAGGTGCTCTTGCTCCCATCTTGAAACTGTGCTTCTGCTGCTTCATTTGCCTTAGCACTCATTTGACTATGTGATGAGGAAGTTTGCCTGGCTACACTGACAGGAAAATACTCATTGATTTAATTGTTTAAATAAAAGTTGCCCTTTTCATATAATGTCGCCTGTGACATTGGGCCCTTACAATTTTGTGACCCAAAGAGGACTTGATTTCTCTTTGAAGCTGAAGTATGATCTTTCTCTTCCTATGCTCTTGAAGTCTGTTTTGGGCATTGGCGGGGGGGAAAGATGTTGGAATCTTATCCTTGCATGTCTCCAACAGTGTGCTGGATCTGATTAACTCCTGTTTGAAGGAATAAAAAGAATCCAAATGACTTAAGTAGAAATTTGATCAAACTCAAAACCTAAGGCTTTAGAAAGATGAGCAAACAACAGACTGTGCACTTCAGTCATAAGGGAGGTGAGGATATTTGGCTAACCTAGTAACTGGAGGCTGCAATTATTCCATTTGGAGTTTTGGTGACATGTATAAACTGTTATGCTCATGTTTATAATGTCACTACAGACTGTCCCTGAATGGCATTTCTTAATGTGAACAGTTGGGAGATATGCTTTCCATTCTGTGACTAATCTGGACTTTGGAACATACTGCCAGCAGCTTCAAAAGACAGCCAGTTGGTGTGTGAAATCAACGCCAGGCCTGGAGCAGAGATCTTAAGAAATGTGGCAGTGATATTTGCAGGGTGCGCTCAAAAGTAAATAGTCAATATCAAACTGAACAGATGTGTACTGCTTAAGTTGAGGTTATAGCAGTGTAACTCCATTGTCCTCCATGATGTCTGTCGTTGACTTATATCATCTAGGCTGGAAGCTTTGGCCTTGTTTGGTGATAAGAACTGTTCTGCCCAGGATGGGTAGATGAATAGAGGTTATGGAATTGTTATAGAAATCATGGGATGAGATATGCAGTGACTCTCTGTCTATATTCCCCTTTGTATCCCACTATGTTCTGTAGAAACAACACTGTGATGCAGAGGCCTATGGTGAATGCAAAGTTTGGAGGAAAACCCCTCCATGTGTGGAAGCAATGACTCACAGCAAAGCAAATGCTGGTTCCTTGGGCATGGCTTCTTCATGTTGGCTGAGGTGAAGCAGTAACATAGAAGTACATAGTCTCTTGCTGACATTTAATCCCCTAGAATCAAATCAGTTTCATGGAGATAAAATCTCAACAAGCTTTAGCTAACATATTTGATGACTTAGCTGTCATCCTGCTCAAAACAAGGACACTTTGCCAGCTGATACGGTTTAAACTTGAAGCCTTTTTCTTCAAAAGGCGAGGATATTGCCACTGGAAAGAGGTTCCTGTGAAGAACAATCGAAGTGTTTTGTGTACATAACAGACTTGTGCTGAGACAGTTAACTACCAATTAAAACCTAGTTTAATTTTTTGGGGGGCTCCAGCTTGGGAGTAAATAGATTGTGACACCATTTACTTTGCTTTATGACTCTTAACCAACTATGTTTTAATGTTTGTCTTCTGCTTGTGTTTTGTTTTTGGCAGGGTTTTTTGATGTATTTTTGTTTGTTTGTTGTTGTTCCTCCTGCTTTGGAATTCCTACAAGGTTCTTGTATTTATTGACTACTAATGACATTAGTATCTTTCCTTTGTTTCTCTCTCTTTCACTGACTATCTTTTTCTCCCTGCAGTGACTAAAGCACCATGAACGTTCTCATTCAGTGTCTGTGTTATCATGCAGCAGTGACTCAGCCAGCATGTCAAGATGATGGAAAACAAAGCTTGTAGTGTCTGCAGAAGCTTCAGTCAAACAAATAATAGCAGATTTCATCTGATCGAGACTCTAGTTCCATCTTTTGACTATCATATGGGTTTTGGCCAGAGTTAATTCTTTTTCGTAGTAACTTGTATGGTGCTATGTTTTGGATTTGTTATGAAAAAAGTGTTGATAACATGGGTATGTTTTAGTTATTGCTGAGCAGTGCTTGCACAGCATCAAGGCATGTTTTGTTTCTTGCACTGCTCTGCCAGGGAGTAGGCTGGGGATGCACAAGAAGTTGAGAGGGGACACAGTTGGTACAACTGACCCCAAATGACCAAAGGGATATGCCTTACCATACAACGTTGTGCGCAGCAATAGAAGTCGGGGGAAGAAGGAGGAACTTTGAGAGTGATGGCATTTGCCTTCCCAGGTGTTGTATATGATAGAGCCCTGTTTTTCTAGAAATGGCTGGACAACTGCCTGTGGGAAGTAGTGAGCGAGTTCCCGATTTTGCTTTGCTTGTGCACACAGCTTTTGATTTGCCTGTTAACTCATGGGCTGAGATAGACTTTACCCCTCTGATTCTTTCCCCCATCTTACTGGGGCAGAGTGAATGAGTGGCTGACTGGGCTGAGCTGCTGGCTGGAGTTAAACCACAACAACTATAGATCAGAGGCTGCCAGGACAAAATGAAAAGCAATGTGTGGTTTACAAAAGCATAGAAATGACAGCAGTCATTTCATGAGTCAGATGCTCAGTTTTCCTCTTTTTTTTTTTTTTTTTTCTTTTTTCTTCCTTCTTCCTTCCTTTTTTTTTTTCTTTTTTTTTTTTTTTTTTTTATTTTTATTTAATTCCTGACAAGGGAGTAGACAGAATTTATCTTCATGGGCCCATCTCTATAGTAATCCCTGTCAAGAAGAAGCTTTCAGATGGTTATATCCTATACTAATGCAAATATACCAGAAAAATGCAAAGTTCTATATGTGAGAATCCCCATAAGGTACACTTGCTGAAACATCAGTTGTACTCAAAACTGAGAAAAAAAAAACTTGTCACCTTCTTATCTCTTTAAGTGCAACAGAGAATATCATGAGAAGGTGATGAAGGTACCTAGAAGGGATCACTCAGCTAAACTGATTTGTTTTCTGCAGCAGAAGGGAGCTATGTAGTAGATATATTTCTTTAAAGATTTTGCTATTCCCCTATTTGCATCTTAGTTTTGCCCAGAAGTATCTGCAAGTTAAAAGCATCCAGTTGTGTTTGTGTGAGTATGCACCCATATACATATGTGTGCATATTTTAGAGAGTGCAAGATCTCTTGATTCTAAATCATCACTAGTAATCTAGCAGTTGTTTATATTTAAATGAATAATGTTGCTAACCAGAAGGTTCTGCCTTCTGCAGACCAGTCTGGGTTTTTTTTTCTTTTTTCCATTAGGAACTATCTGTAAGTGATTAACACTCTGTGAAATGAAGCTAGGAGAGCCAAGTGCATGAGGTGCAGGAAGAAAATCAAGGAACTAATGTACAGCACCTCTCCTCTGCAGGAACAGCAGATTGGAAGGGCCTTTGGGCTGCCCATTCCTCTAACATAAAATCAAGTAATTCTTTTAACAGATGGATCAAACTTTGGTTTGAATGCAGTTGAATCTCTTCCTTTTCCCCTCCTCTGCTGTTACTCCTGTTAGAAGCTGTTCTGAAATACCACTGTCTTGGGAGCATCCTCATTTCCAGCCTTGATTTACCCCTGGCCTACATATGTGAAGCTGAGGTTTGACAAAGGGGCATGTTCACTCAGGCTGTGCTGTGGAGAAGCTTTTTCTGTGCACATCAAAGGAAGGGCTAGTTATAACTAACAGAGGATTAATTGAGGCAAGATTAACAGAGGATGGGAGACAAGCCTGCCTGAAAAGCGATGCTGGAGAGGTGCATGCTGAAAGAGACATGTCATTCCCCTCATGAGTTCTTCTCAGCTGGTAAAAGGAAATTTTTATTAAAAAGCTCTTTTAAGAATTTGGTGAATATATTAAGCTAGCTACATTTCTGTCAGGGTTTTGTGTATCTGATTTAAGTGGAATCAGATATACCTCATTTGTACTCCAGCATGGTTGTACTACAAGAGGGAATGAGCTAGCAATGGTTGGTTTGGAGGCATGTTTGTGTGTATATGCAGAGTGAGCCGTGTCTCCAACAATACTCTCTGTGCCTTGCTCTGCAACCTCATGAAACACTTAACAGCACTCACTGCTCACTCAGTTGTTCAGATGGTTCCCTTTTGAGCTTGCCTGTCTATCTGAGTACAGGCAGAGCTAGCTCCACATCACAGGGCATGAACACTCCAGCTACACGTGACTGTTGCATCCCCTTCTTGGCTTTCGATTTAGGAGTCCAGGGAGCCACATGAAGCAGGGAAAGGAGCAGCACAGACTCACTCTGTCAGCCAGGCTGTGGTTTCTGGGAAGTAACATACTTGGGCTTTGAGTGGTTTGACTTGAGCTTTATCTTGCACACCAGGAATTAGACAGGACCAAACAGTAATACCCAGAAAGCCTGCTTGAGGGCAGCAATAGAGGAGTACCCCTGAACCAGCTGGCCATTTCGTGGGAGTAGCTGGTCAGGCAATGCTGGCTTGCCTCTTTGTTTCTCCTGAGGGACCTGTAAAATGGCAAAAATTTATAATCCTATTCTTTCTTTTTCTGGTATGTTATTTCTATGGTTGCCATGGAGATGTTAAGTGATGGTCCTTGAGAAAATCTTCTAAGATGTTATCAACTGTGGTTGAAATTTTTAGAGCTTCTGTTACGCAGTTATGGGAGAAGATCTGACTGTAATCTAACTTAGTAGTTAAAACATTAAACAGTTTTTGATTATGCAGCAAAGTATCCCAGGCTGTTTACTTGAGGAACAGTGTAAAAATCCATTGTGCCCCTTTCCCATTCTCCCATTTATTCCTAATTTTGAGATTTGCTTACTGATAATGAGAAAGTGAAATTTAGGTATTGGGAAGTTTGGTTGTAACTCTTCAAAAAGGAAAAAAAAATTACTACTCATAATGCTTTTTAGGGGTTGGATATGTTTGTATTTAACTTTATTGAGCATATAGAAAGTTAGTTTAGTGTATTTCACAATTCGTATTTTTCATCTCAGTTTGTTATCCATTATTGACACTAATCAATCACTGACAAATATAGATAAAACCTCATGACAATGATAAAGCATGGAGGTGAATAGAAAGCTCTCATTCCTGCGGTTGCTTTATCCTCTCAAATTCCAATACCTTTTCGTAACTTACCAGGCTCTCCTTCCAACCTTTACAGTTTGCCTCTTCTCTGCGAAAACATTTATCTTAAATTTGTGATGTAATGAAAGGTAAAACCTAATAAAGGCAAGGATGCTGTAATATTCATGAGACAGGAACTGCATTTACTGTGGTCTGGAAACCAGCCTGGCGATCTGTGTAAAACCTGTAAACTGTCTTGTCTTCATTCAAATTTATCCTGACTTAGCTACCAAGTCTTCTCTCTCCTGTTCCTAACAAAGATAGTGCCAAATGTTTTAATTCGCTCCTTCTTGTAGTTTTAACAATGCTCTTTTATGTCACAATAAAGATCAAATTATTTTCAATACACATTCCAATGCTGGTAATTGCCCTTTGATTTCAGCTGTCCTTCAGTACTTCACATGGCCCTGAACCCATATATGAGATATGAATTGAAATATGAAAATCATTGAAACAAGGGCCTTGTTTTCTTTACGCAGCTGTAAAACACTGAGTACATCCAGAGCTCTCTGAATAATAACACTGAATGATAAGCCTCTCCTAATTCCACATGGTGGATCTTTGAAAAATATGGTTTTTGTTAAGGACTCTGAATTCCCCTTGCTTCAGAGTTAGCTCAGGACTGGAAGTTTAGGAGGCCCCCTTTAATAAGATCCATTCAGACCTGTCAAAATCCTAATTAACAGAAACAATGTGTAGTTTTTGAAGCAGTATGTGTCATTATGTTTGTGGGGAACGAGTTTAGAGAACAAATAAATGCAGAAATAAAGAAAAATAGGAGGAATGGTTTAACTAGCCTTGATGAGTGAGCCGACAATATACATTTGAAGTGGTTTTTTTTCTGCTCATCAATTCATAGCATAGCAAGTTTCCATAAATAATGACCATGTACCTGTTAGTCAATGCAACTCAAATTAACCTTTATAAGTTTTCATTTCACAGTCCTGGCAACTGCAGTTTAATGTCCATTAGGAAGACAAACATGTAATATGGATAAATTGCATCTCTCTGTATAACAAAGTCTTTAATGCAGATCTTAGTCTGCAGGGGATAAATTTATTAGAATTAGTGCCAAAGATTTAGATTTCAGCCTGGCTTTCATTTGCCACAACCTTCTTGTTCTACTTTGACAATAAAAAGAGACCTTGTGTGTGAAAGGCCCTTTTAAAATAGTGCAAGAATGATATGAAAAGGTGCTAGGATAAATAAGCATTAGATCCTGCATGGGTGCTTGAAGTGGGACCATGTGGAACTATGCTATACTGCTGCTCATTTGTTTTGAATTGCAGTATGTTGCCACTTGGCAAATGGATACCTGCTAACCCATCCTTCTCATGCCTGGGTTTGTGCATGACCCTCGTGCTACTGGGCTAGGGGATGCCAGGTGAGTACTGAGGGTGCCTTGCTCAAGATGAATTTACCACTTCTTGAACTCATTCCCCTCAGTGGTCCCCTGTATGGGCCACTGTCACCACTGGCAAACTGTGCAGGGTCACCATTTTAAAACCGTTGCTCTTGCTTGCAAATTTTGATCTGTCTTGAGTTAAACATTGGCAGGTGGCTTATAAAGTACATGATGCTAAAAGGGTATAGTTTGGGAGGATTATTTCAAACCTGGAACGGTGCCTTGCCAGCCCCGCAAATGCAAAGGAGGCAGTGAGGGAACAGGGGGCCAGAGGAAGGCATTCCTCAAGCTGGCTTTGCCACCGAGGAAAACTGCAGATCCAGAACCTCAGTCTGTGGTCTGCATGCCTGGGGACTGGCCATAAAGGACTGCAAAGCCAGCAGGTGACTTTCATGGCTTGTTCCAAAACGTATTAAGGTGAAGGAAATAAAATTTCTGTGGTGTTTTTTACTTTCTGGAAAATTTAAGGACAGGATGATTCTGTGACAAGCCTCGTGCATTTGGAAGCACTGGAAGAATGCATCAACAGTTTGAAATCTGAGGTCTGACAAAATGGCCTGTACATTCAGACAGATGTTTTGGTGATGAGGGGACTTGCATTTTATGCCAGCAGTTTTGAATATTTAAAGTTTTTTTTTCCTGTAGAAGTCCTTAGTTGACTGAAGTAGCACCATAGCTTTAAAGTTATGTCTGCAACTGAATTCCCTCATGGAGGTTTGTCTCAAGACTTATGTGTGGGAAGCCCTGCAGTGCTGTGGATGATATCACAACTGGAAACTCTGTGTTCAGAGAATATCATGTTTATTACTTATAAAACTGGCTGTTCCACCAGTCCTCTAGCCTCTAACGGATGTTGAATGGCAGACATAGCACAAATAATGAAGCCTTTTATGTGACATGACAACAGAAGGGTTGCAGTGGCTTTCAGGAAAAAACAGCAACCATTTTGGTTTGATAGGGTGATCTATCTTCTGTCACAGGTCATCTTTCTTTCATGCATGGTTTTACTAGCCTGGGATATGGTATCCTATTTTTTAATTTCCTGCTTTGAGCATTGCTCTGTGTGATAGCTCTTGCTCATTAGAAATTGCCTGCTGATTTAAGATGCACTCGGATTTGCAAAGTTTGCAGTTTTATTTTCCTCTTTACTGCATTTTTGTGCCCTGTTTTCTTTAATATTGGCAGGTCTGAGCATGAACCTGTACAAGGCAGTTTTGCCATGCTGTAGCTGCATGGCGTTACTGTACTTTCATCTCATATCCCTGAACAGATCCCTGTGATATTTGACCTCCTTAGGGCATTGTACTCTGCTTTTAATCTTCAGGGGTCTACCCAGCCCTGAGTTTGGAAGTATGGTGATATCACATTATTAACAAGAGCTCATTAACACATGTCAATCTGAAGCAGGCAGTGCAGTATATATGCCAACAGCAGTGCTCAGGTGAAACATATGGTCATTACAATAAAATGACTTAAGCAGTGAGGGTAAGTTTGAGCCCAGACCACTGCTATGAATTTGCCTTGAATTTGCACAAACATGTGGACACAGGAGGTTGCTTATGTTACGCACAAGGGGGTGTCACCTCAACAGCTTTGCATGTGTTTGTCGGGGTCCTAAAGGTACCCACAGTGCTGCCCAGCCATGGGGCTCTCCTGCCCTGCCCATGGCCCAGGACCCTATTTCAGCCACGTAGGCCATCAGCCTGTGCTCTGGTGATGCCACAGCAGGACTGGTCTCCATCTGCCCACAGCCCTGGCCACTGCTGGGTCCTGCTGAGCTGGGCCCACTCCCTAGCCCATGTTCCAGCCAAACCTCAGCTGAAGGAAATGCTGATCTCTGTATTTCACTGGGAAGTACTGAGGCAGCGGTCACACATGTCTCGGCGTTTCCCAGAAATTAAGGCAAAGACCCAAGTTTTTTGTCCTATTTTCTGTTCCTGGCAATTTCTGGAACCTTTAGGAAGAGAACTGACTTTGGGATATGGTTCCTGTTCAGACACAGGGTGGTCATCATGTTAGAAGTCTTATGTGTTCAACAAGGATATCTGAGCCAAGTTCACAGGTACCTGACAAAGCAACCACCATGACACTGAAGCTGTTCTGGAGAGGACACTAGTGAGGCAGGACACTGGAAAACTCCCTGCTGGAGTCCCTGCCCATGCAGTGTTTAAATTCACCAAAGTGGCATCTGATTCACAGTCTCTGGAGGCAGGTACTCAGGTTATCACCAGTACCCATATGATTTTGCACATTTTTTTTTAGATGACAGATGGAACACACAGCCTCATCCTCTGCCCACCAGCTGCATGCAGATTTTACCTCCAGAGCTGTATGGACACCATCCTTTGGGCTGACTCAAGACCAACTGCATTTCCTCTTTAGTGTGCTGGTTACCTCCCAAGTCCTGCACAGTGTTTATGACCCCTGGCTGAAAGCTGAGAAAAAGGAGCTGTAAGGGGTAGCCCAGAGGTGCAGCTGTAAGGGTAGAATTGCCTGCTGAAATGAGAAGAGCTGCAGAGAGACTAGGGAGTAGTGTTGGATGTATTACAGTTACTGATGTGAAAGCAGTAAAATGATGGGGTAAATGAGGTGGCAGTTTCTGTTTTCTATTCCCTACTGTCTCCTTTTTCTTAAACTCTTCATGATGAGGCTGACAAGGCCACTTCTCCACCTCCTCACAAGGGAGCATCTTGTCATTTAAAAAGAACAAGTCTTTGGGAGCAAGAAAATAACTTAGATTTAACTGCAGTTTTATTAAAGCTGCTGTCTATGCAGAATGATGAGGGGAGTGCAATAATCCATCTGTGAAGTGGTCAAACTTTGTGTAAGGTCAATGCTCAGGATTTGATGCTGCAGCATCAAAGCTTCAGGAAGGAAAACCCATCCCCTCTGCTCCTGTGGGGCTTTGGGTGGGGACCATTCAAAGCATTTCCCCAGTCTGGAAGGAGGCTGCAAGGCTGCTTGTGTCCCTGTAACTGTTAGTGCCTGATCTCAGCAGAGGTGTCTGTGCTGAGGTGTGCTAAGACATCTTGTCACAAACTCCCGCTGCTCCCAGTGCGGTTGTTCCCTCAGACTGGAAAACACACAGTGTGTGAGAGCCCTGGAGGATATTGGGGTGTGGGGAGAGGCTGCAGGATGGGAAGGACCTCCAGTGGCCGGGTACCAGAAGGCATGGGTAAAACTCGAGTAATACTTCTTATTGAATGCTTTCTGTGCCCAGGCTGTGGCACTGGTGCTGTGATACTTAGCAAAGAGGGGGTGTGAGCAAAGGGAGCCCTCTGATCTCCTGCATTCCCCTCTCTGCATCTCCTGTTACCAGTCAGTCATGTCTTGTTGACATGTATCAGTCAGCCAAGCATTTCACCCAGAGCAATTTGGTGTCTGCTTCTCCTCCTGAGTGTAAGCCACTGCAGAAATGCATGAGCCATAGACAGTTGGATTCCATTTGTCTCTTAAATTAAAATATTTACATCCATTTGCAATAAGGCTGTTGTTTCTTCACGCTTTTGGGGATGCTCTTTCCTAGTCTGGGAATTATAGCCACAGCAATAATCCCCTCCCCTGAGAGCTCGCTGGACCCCATACTGCTTTGTATAAATGCTGAGGGGCAGCAGTCTCTGGGGTTGGTAGGCACTGACTGTTCAGAAGTGCCCATGGACCTTCCTGAAGAAGAGTCATGAAAGCTGAGGCAGTGAGCACTGGGATGGATGCTGCTTTATAGTAGCTGGGTTATGTTCCCATGACCTTGTTTATAAAAATTCACTGCCAGTATGTTTGTCTTCTCTACAAGGTAATGGAGCTCCTCACAGCACTACACCAGTGACCTTGGATGGGTCTTGAATACACTTACAATGTACAAACTGTTCCAACATTTGAAAGTAGACAGGGAGTTCTACCATGTAGGTGTTTTTTGAGCTTGATGAAAAGGTATCTTTAAATGGCTGCTTTCCAAAATAATGAATCCTGCTTGAATGTTTTCAATTTCTCAGCTTCACAGGAAGTTTGCAAAATTAGGCAGTCTGATTAGAAAAGAATTCGATGAGATAATGCGATGCATTAAAGAAACTGTCAGGAGACCTGTGTTCCTGGCTGCCCTGTCAAGTGGTGGATATGTTAACACGGAAGATAATTGTGTTCCAGTATGAAGAGCTAGATTGCCGTTGATTTTCCTTCTGGATTATGTAACAAAACAGGTCCTTTTTTTGTTTGGAGTTTTTTGAGAGGAACACCACCTGTGTGCAGTGTTCAGCGGAGACCTGCCTAGCTGGTTTGTCTGTGGTTTCTTTTTTTCATGAGATTTAAGAAGGTGTTCTACTGAAGGAGAGCAAAGCCACCTCCTGCACCGGGATGTCCTTTCCATTCCCAGTTGTTTACTGCTTAAGCCCTAGTCAACCATGCAGAGGTATTTTTTTTGTGAGTTTAGTCAGCGCAGCATGAGCTCAGTGACTGAAAAGTACAATGATTTAGTTTTGATTGGGTTACAATGTGCTATCAGAAAACCACCATTATATTGTTCTTCTTAAACTAATTTTGTATTTCTTTGTTTTGTGATCTTGCAGACTCAGCTCTTTGGAGTTTTACTTGCTGCTGCATCAAATTTTCTGATTAGTGTATCTTTGAATATACAGGTATGAAATTTTCTCTTTATTCAGTTGTTTGTATTTAGCAAGTAACTTATGTTACAAATTGTTTTTATGGTGAAGTTCAAAATACAAATTTTGTTGCATTTTAGAAACATTCCTTCTCTGTAACTGTAGTTTAACAGTGCCCTGCTGTAGCTGGCAGTGTGATAGATCTCAACCTGTTCTGTGCTGTGATTCCTATATGGGAATAGGGTAAAAATTAATAAGTACTCCTCCTCCTTGTAATACGCTATAAAGAAATACCAGCTTTGACCTTCCTGTGGTCTCAATGGACACCACATGAACCTGAGTGTCCAAACCTAAAATGGATATGACCACAAAGTCTTAGGCACTGCTTAATGAAGTGATTAACATAATTAAATGCATAAAGACATAAAGATTTTTTTCAATATTGGGCCCCAAAACAACTTAGACCACTCTAGTTTTCCTTCTGCAGTTAAGATGAAATTATTTGAATAAATACTATTTTAAATTATAAAATCAGTGGAGGTACTCACTTTACAACTATGGCAGAAGGTTTTACAATAAGACTTACAAAATCCTTTCTGTATTAATAATTAGAATACATACTCAGTAGAAAGTCAAATAATTCAGTATAATCTGTTTCTTGTAGACTTCATGGTATTTTTAGGTCTTCTAACAAAAGTTTTTAAAGCACAGAAGACATTGTTATGTAAGTTGTCCAGAAAAAGTAATTTTGCTAGCTTGTATTTTGAGTTGTATGTGTCCCATATAAAGCTACTTCTTTCTTTTTCTGTAAAGGATGAAACAGAAAGCTGCAGAATATGAAATCTTTTATTAATAATAACCCATTTTATTAATGCTGGAAGATTCTTCAACAATTCCCTTCTATTTTAAGCATCTCTAGTTGGAGAATCCCATTGAAAGAAATCAGCCAGAGAAGGCAGGCAGATTGAGATGACTGCTGCCTCTCCAATATGAGTTCCACCCTGCTGACAGTGACACTACTAGGACAGTCTCTGTTTCAATAGCAAAACTCTTTTTGGTCAAGTGAAAATTCAGTGTAGCCCATAATAATGAGGTTGTTCAGAATTCATATCTTTTGTCTGTTGCAGACACTGAGTGCCAAAGTGGATGCTTTCCCAGAGGCATGCAGGCAGACTTCTATTGACTTGTAATCACTAACAGCATTTACTGGATTTGAACTATCTTTCAGCTTTCTAAATGCTGTTTAGGAAAACCCAATAGCTCTGCATTGCCATTTGACAGTTTAAACTGATTGATTTATTTATTTTTAAATCCTTTAAAATAGATCTTTTTTCCACTTAGTAACAATATCTTATAAATACGAACAATGATTTTCCTTAAATCTGAACATTCATTTCACACTCATGTTAAATGGACAAGCCATTTTATTGTTCCCTCTTGCCTTTCCCACCATGCAGTCAGTTATCCTCCCTCTGTTCCCGCTAGCTAGCTATCAGCTGAAGAACAGCCCACCACTGGCAGTGTTTTTCAGCTGGATTATAAACAGCCTCCACCTAAATAACATCCACACGTATTAGTATGCAAAGCAGGCAGGCATCTGGAGAAAGCAGGCTGTAGGGGAGCACTGAGCTCACCCTCCTGTGTTGCCTGCTCATCTTTTCAAGCACACTGTGCCCTCAAGAGTTATTCCTACAAGAATCCTGGGGAGAAACCAGAGCCCAGGATTCAGTTAAGAACTTGTCCTATTTGGTTTTCAGCAGAAACTTGGATTCTTGATTTGAATATTATTTGATATTCATTTCAATCAGATCTTTATTGGGCTTTTTTTGTTCCATTTGGTTGTTTATAAAAATGGAACATGCAAAATCCTGGATGTTACTGTGAATTGCTAGTCTATGCCTCAAGGAAGTTTGATTTTCTTATGTGCCTTTTCTTCTTGAAGGGCTAAACTTCTTAGGATTTCATGTTCCACAGCATGAAGCTGCAGTAATGTGCAGTGTCCTCTCAACAAGAGGAATGACTGAGGCTCTGGTGTATCACGGATGTTACTATTTGGCCCATACTCTGTAGAGCAGCGTAGAATCAGAGTATGAGGAAAATTTTAACTTCCTGGGGGCTCTGCAAGGACACTTCCAAAGTCAAATATCAAGTGTTGGAGAACAAGAATTACTTTACCATCATTTATACTACAATAACCATAATTTGGTTTCCAACATTTTTGACCCAGGTGCAGAGAGGCTGGTGAGAAATCTGAGAAAGGAAACACTATTCTGCAGAACTAATGTGGTAAACATTGCATCCTTTCCAATCATGACACCTTCCTGAAGGACACCAGTGTGATCAAAGTCAAATCATCCTGTTACATGTAGGTTCTTGTTGTACAGCCAGAGAGAAAACAATTACAACATCTGACGATGACGCCTTCTCCATGTAACAAGAAGCATTGACAAAGTATTACCTGAGTATATATAATGCCTGTTGATACAGCTATAGCTGGTTTTTCTTCTGAAAATGATGCTTTACCCAAGATCTCTTTGTAAGGTCAAACAGGAGACTGTAGCCAAATCCTAAAATCTATCTAATTAATTTAGAGTCCTCCCTATAACAGATGTGATATAACAGTGCTGCCTTTTTTATTTTGAAATTGTATTTCTGGTGAGCCTGTGTAACATGGAGCAGGAACACCGTGTTACCTAGTTCCCTTCTCCCTCCCAGTTTGTTGCCACAGTTCTAATTCTGCCCCATCTGCTCCTGCCTTTAAGTGTTTCCAGCTCACAAGCACAACTGCCAATCTTTGCTTTGAGAGAAGAGCAGAGGTGTGCAGTGATAGCTTGGAAGCACTACCTAGTCAGTATTGACTTAATAATTTTCAGGTTTATTCAGAAGTCTATCTTTTCAGCCGTTTCCACCACGGCTGAGAAAGCACACATCTGAAGCAGCTCTAAGTTAATGAAGAGCTCTGCAACAACAAGCTGAAAGTCGTGTTTTGAAAGAAAACCTTGACGCACCTGGAATTTGAATTTGACAGCCCCCTTAATTATTCTGCTTTTGTCAGACTTAAGAACACAATGGAAGTCTTTCTTTTCATGCCTGTTCCTAATAATTAATTTTCTAGAAATGCACTCATCTCCGACTGGCTTGCCAAACAGAGCCAAAGCCCTACTACATGAGCAAGCGATGGTGGTGTGGGATCATCCTCCTGGGGCTTGGAGAGGTGGGCAATTTCACAGCCTACGGATTTGCTCCCATTGCCCTTGTCGCTCCGCTGGGATGTGTATCTGTCATAGGTGAGATGGTTTGCCATTCCTTGCTTGGGTACATTAACTGAACACTTGTTTGTAACGAGAGGAACAATACCACAGGAGCTGCAGCAGGAACAGAGGGGGAAAATGTTAATGTTGTGGTTTGAAAAGAAATTATTCATATAATCACATGATCTGACAGTTAACACAAACCCTCTGCTTAACTCAGAGATCATTTTAATATCTTTCTTTTTCTGTAGTTTTGCCTTCTGTGTCACTCTGTGCTCTCTAGCTCTTGCCAGTTGGTCACCCACTGCTGTACCAGCCTTGCTGGTTCTGCAATCCCCCGAAGTGGCGGGCTGGCGTCCTGCTGACTGCACAAAGTTATGGTCTGATCCTGAGTACCTGCAGTGTATTTCCTATGTTACCATCACACCAAGCATTTCTCCTGCCTGTCCCCTGCCCATCGTCATGATTCACACTGACATGGGCAAGCTTGCTTGACTCTCTGCAGCGTGTGAGAAAAAAGGCCTCAAAACTTCCTGAAATGCTTAGTTTATTTATGGACATTATCAAAATTATTAATTTGTTCCTTCTTGTGTAGATTAATTGGGCTTTAGCAGAAGTTCTGTCTTTAGGTCTCATTTGTTAGGATCTTACTCTTCATGTGACTTTTTGTAATTAAGGTATTGACAAGTATGAGTTAAAGATGTTTCTTTTAAAAGAAATATACATTTTAAAATATGTTATCATGTTGTATCATGTTGTGCTAATACAAAGCAGGGTGGACAGGGCAATATTGTACAAAGGCTGTGAAAACAGGAATACAGGGTGCGGCTATATCCCTTAATCAAGTTATTTCACAGCTGAAACACCCAGGGCTGAGCTAATACAACAGCTCTGCATATGCTGGAGCTCATTTCCTTGCTATTCGTAAATGATAACATTTCATGGTCTGTTTCTAGCTACCAGTTTCATGCTTGGAAGTGACATTACAGTGAGTGATTCTGTATGGGAAGGTAGAAAAGATGAATTATCTTCCTGGTGACTGTCCAGCTGTAGTGGAAGGAGGCAGCCAAGTATATGTGGGTGCAATTTAGCAGAGATAGTGGGGGAAGGAAACTACAGGCAATTTACTGTAACTTTTAATGTGAAACTGTTGCAGAATTTTGGAGAATGACATATAAAGCCATGGTAGTTCACCGCTGTAGGAAAGATTTCTCAAAGAAAGGAATGTGATATTACCTGAGGTGAAAATATAAATTCATATGACATATCTCAGTGATTTTGGTGGCAGTAGTTGTGTGGTAGTAGTTGTATCTTTAACAGTTGTAGACTTTTCCAGGTGTATCTGAACATAAAGGGACATTAACCAATTTAATGTGTTGCCCAAACTGAATAAAATGCAAATATATAAAACTAGAAAGAAGTAAAAAGCAGCGGGAAAGGAAAAAAATGCCATTGTTTATTAAACTGCTACAAAGTAGAGGTCACATTTAGGGTTTATTTTTATCTGGGCAGATGCCGCCTTCTTTACCTTTGCAATATGTGAAAAATGTTGCATCTGTTTCCTCCATTCTCCATTTCCTCTTACAACAAATACCAAGAAACCATTTTCTGAACTGTTATAGCTTGTTATATCTTTTTTCTTTATTTTTTTTTTTTTAACTGACCCAAAATGCTTATCCTGGAAGACCCCAAAAAGCACTTTAATATATATATTCCGTTCCCATATATCAGCTGACAGTATCCATTTCATAGCCCAAACAATAGAGATATCTGAAATTGTATTTAGTCTAGCAAACATTCCCTTAAGGAAGAGAAGTAAAAATGATGTAGACAGCCAACTACAGCAATAACTTCCCAGTAACACTTCCTACCACTAGATACTTTGCTCTTTTCTGAAATGAAAGCTGAAGAGAAACAGAACATTCTTTTAATTTTGGAAGAGTTCATCATTTAGGGCAATGACAAACTGACCAAGACACATGTGCATCACCCACTAACAACTGGGCAAAGGATAATTTGGCCATCAGGTCTTCCAACTTAAAAGATCAAGAAATACTTTTCTCGTTAAACTGTAACTTCTTTTAGGTGGTGGAGAGTGGACTTTGCACGATCTAGTGGACAGTTGTCTTGTGGTATTGTCAAACGTATGTCTTTCGTAAGTTATTTTTTTAAATGAAGAAATCAAGCACCTGATGATAAACTCCAAGTGTGTGTCTGAACCCTGAGTCCACCCTTTTGATAAACCTGTTTTTTCAGATTTGGTGTCAACACACCCGTCATGGTAACAGCGGACTCTCACTGACACTGGGTACTCAGTACCTCTGCTGTACTGAGGGACACGTGCTTTTCAGTATGATTGATCATCTAGGGGGTTCTTTGCAGATCTCTGTCACTCTTGATCTGCGTGACAATTTTCCTTTGCTTGGAAACTTGGGTTTTGGTGGAGGATAAGGCAGACTGGAGTCTGCCGAGAATGGATTTGGACTATACCCATCATATATCTCCAGCCCTCTGAGACGGGAAGCATCGTGGGGCTTAAAATAGATGGAGCCACCATCTATTATGCTCTGCTACCACATTTGACTGCATCCAATTGAATTTTGCACTTAACCCGGTGTCAATTAAATAGTGAAAAGTTTGTGCCTCATTCTATTGAGCTGTGTGTGCTAATGGCTGGTTTTAGAAAGAATCCAGCACCGCAGACCATGAATTGGCATGACACCAGTAGATTTTAATTTGGGTTTTTTAGAATTAAACTACAAAGACTATATTTTTCTTCTTACACAGTGGAAGTATTTCTGTGTGTGGTTGCAATGATGCAAGCTCTACATCTGTTCAGGGTTTTAAATAGTTTGAGAAGACAGCAGTTGTTTTCTTCAAGAAGAGAAATTGTTAAATTTTTAATTTAAAAGCGGAGGAGTAATACATGTTTGATGTGATCATTAAAAAGCTTTTTATACTTAAAAATTAAAAATCATATTTTACATGTAGCTCGGGTAATTTTAGGCTGCTGTGGTTTTTAGCTCATTGTCTTGGGTTGCCTACAGAAATAATGGGGGTGGGGGTGGGGGTGTGAGAGGCCGGTGGTATCAGAGATCATTTCTTCTGCAGTTTTCATCATTCTGTAGAGAGCTGTTTCACACTTCACTTGTTTATACTTACATTGTTGAGATCCCTTTGCATTTTTATATGCTCCTTCTAAGCAGCTGTAGGGCAAGAAATTGCTTTAGGACTGAAAACTGATATCCCTGATGGAGCTTTAGGAAGAAGTTTCTCAGATATTCTCACAGAAATGGATTTCTCCCACTCACTGTAATGTAACATCTTTGTGGCCCAAGAATCTGGGATTTTGATAACTCTGTTACTATTGAGAAGTGGGTTCGCCAGACTATTATTTAACGTACTTTGTTTGTACTTGTCTAGAAAATGTAACAAAAGGATTTTCAGGGTTCTTCCTTCTCTCTGTGGTGTGTTCTATTATCCAGTTTCCAGAGTTAAGCTCACCTTAGTGTTTTCTCTTTTGAGCAATTCCTCTGATATTTGGCTTGCTTTGTTTTATAAGAATATTGGCATTAATGATGGGGAAAAATGTTTCATGTTTTGTCCACCACTTGTGCAGTACTAATATTTAACCATGTTAGAAATGCTAGTGCAGGATAGCTATCAAGAGTTGTGCACCAACAGATTAAATTCTGTAATATCTTCCTCTGTATTCAGTGTACCATTAGTATCTACCGTATAAACTAGCAGCGCTGAATTTGTTCCCAGATGTCTCAGGCAGAGCTAGCTCTCTGTTTGACTCTGGCTATGCATACAGGTATTCTTTAAATTTCTCCAAATTTGTGTTAATCCTCCCTTACACAAAGCTCTGGCCCTGAAGGAGACACAGGTCCTACCAGGTCTAAATGCATCCATCCTCGCATACCCACATCCTCTCCCTTGTCTACCCCAAAAATGACCCACAGGAGGTCATCAGACTGGTTTTCCTGCACCTCCTTCTGCCCTCCCGTTGGACAAGACAGGGTATCTGAGGTGTAGGCATGATAAGACAGAGGTTTTAAGCTAATAGGTTCAGGACAGGGAGATTCTCAGGCGTGAATTGTCTTTGTGCAGACTCCACCATGGAGATGGTGATACAGGCACTCAAAACCAGCTGTGGTTTATCCGCCAGTGCCCACAGAGTGTACATGGACTCGCCTGTCCTTGTGCTTTGTGCATGGGCATTAGGAGCTACCTGTGTTTCCCGTCCTTCTGTGCATGAGAGAGGGATACTTTATTCTGACTCAGAGCTGTGAACAAAGCTCTTTTCTCCCAGACAGCTCATTTCCTTCTGAATGTGCTTAATAAAAATGCTTGGGTGCTATTCTTTGATAATTTTTTCACACTATCCTTCAGCTAAACCACATTCCTCTCATGACCGGCATTCAGCCTTTTTTTCTTGTCCCCCTTGTACTGTGGAGCCTCTGGATTCCCTGTGGAAATAAGGCTACATGCCCAGGAAGAGCTGCTCCCCATTCTCTGCCCCCTTAACATCCTGCTCATTTGAGCTGCAGTGATCAAATGTACCACCTGCTTCATCATCTTTCCAGATCTTGTTGACTGTGTGACAGAGTACAATATCTTGTGTTAGCGATGGATTAAAACATCTCCAAGTGCTTCTGTACTGGGGTGGTCCTGAATCTCTTCAGGAGAGTCCATCTGTATAAAGCATACTTTAAGGTCACATCTTAAAATGTGACTGGTGCAACTTCATCCTTACAGCTTCAGCACTGCTCAACAGATTTAGGGCAGAATCAACTGCGTGAACTTAAACTGCATCCTTAGATGGAGGTAGACCCTTAAGTTGCATAAAATGGTGTAAATGCTTGGTCTCAAAGGGAAATATTTTTCTTGTTGCACAGACTGGGAGAGGTGTAAACATTAGTCTTTGAACCATAGCTAGTACTCCTCATTTGGTATTTCATCCAGTGAAATGGGTATGAAAGTATTCTGCAAAATGGGTGGGTTTAAATGCCTGTAACCTGACTGAATCAGTTAAGCTTAACAGAATGAACATCTGAGGCAAATATTAGATTTTGTGGGTTTATTTGAAAACTATTGGACAAGACAGAAGCAGTGCAAGCAATTCGTGCATTTATGAGTACTAATCTATTTAAAATAGTACATAAGCTTATCTAAGAATTGAAAATGTGTAAAGGAAGAATATACTAGTATTTGAAGCTATGAACAGTTATGAGATGAATTATTTACTGGAAGTCCTGACAATAAAAATAGAGGTTAAAAAGTTAGATTTACAAATAGTCTCAGTACCAGGAAATCAAATTACTAATGAAATACTTATTTGTGAAATACTTTTGGGTAGGAAAAATAAGTGATGGTCAATCATTCATTCGACTTTTTTAAGGCTGGATTGAGCAAAATAGAAAAAACACACTCTAAGGATCAGTATGGGGTTTTTTTATTTTTATCTTTAACTTCTCCTTTTGTGTATTATCCCTTTCTTAAGGAAACACACAAAACCCAATCCTGACTGCAGCTTTCATGTCTAGGAGGCAGAGGAGTTGTTTTGTGAGCTTGGTTCTCACCATTCAGTGTCTGCTAGTGGCAGAACCCACATATCACACTACTCTTTATTTCTATTGGTGCTGGAGAAAAACTACATACGCAGATAATCGTAAACCAACACCCCTGAGAGAATGAGCAGCTGACTAAGCTATGTGTAGCACCATTGCAGTCTTCCCTTAAGGCACTTTACTGCATATAATAAAGAAAATGGGCATTTTCTACCATTTTTCAATTTAAATTGAAATTCACATGCTGCAGAGAATATATATTCATTCACTATATAGTGAATATATATTCATTCAGTAATGAATACAAAACAACCTGGTTTATGTTGATGCATGAGAAGACGTTGTTTCAACACAACAGTGAAGTTCCTGAACAAACTCTTTTTTTCTTTTTTTTCCCTATTTTGTACCCAGTAGTTTTATTTATCATGATTTTGATGTACTACCAAGTCATAATATTTTTCATTTGAAATACTAATTCTGTATTTCCAGATTGAAGAGTTCCATAAGCCTTCAGAATGGCTCTGTCATATAGATACAGATATTTCACACGACCTATATACTTTTCAATTTGTGGATATTAATATAAGCATGACACAACCAAGGCATGAAACGAACTCAAGGATTTCATTAGGATGTGTTGATTCTGTAACGTTTAATCCTTAACAGATCATCTCCCAGATTTTCTGCCATTCTCTTGCCACTAGCAGGCTATCTGCCACCACTCTCAGTGGGAGAAGGAGTAGTTGTGGCTGGTTTTGAAAGTTTTACCTTAACAATTAGTTAAAAAGCTAAAAAAGTTCTGATTCACTCAAAAGTACACAAGTCTTCTCAGATGACCAGAGATGCAGTCTCTGTTTCAATTACTTAGAGGCTGACAATTTGGGCTTAGTGTTGTGCATGTGTTGTGTTGCTAAAACTAGCGGTTCAAAACCAGTGAGGCTTCAGAACAATGATAAGTTGCTTTTTTTGCTGCCAAGCTGTTGCCAGCTTACACTTTGACATGTTTTCTTGTTTGTATTTCTGTATTGTATTCTACTGCTGACCAATTAAAAAAAAAAGTAGAGCCTATTCCTCACTCTGACACTGATCTCAATCTCTGTAATTGCCTATAGCTTAAAAAAACCCAGGCAAACAAATGAACAGTTACAAAGACTCATTAATACATTTCAGCATGGCAATTGCCCAAATTCCTCAGTTTATTCATCTATAGAGTTGAACATCATGTTCCCACATCAGTATAGTGGTGGAGGAGGAGGAGGAGGAGGCACACAGTTTCTGTGACAGAGGGAGAACAAGATGACCATGGTGTTGGAAAGGGAAAATTCAGTCTGGGTGGTAGGAATTTAGACTCTTCAGTCTAACTCTCAATTAGGCTGCAGTGATGGTGGGAAATCGTTATGAAGGGGAAGCAGCCTAGGAGGAAAGTGCAAGGTTGTAATACCAGTAGTAGTAAGGAGGAGAAGTGAGGAGATGGGTGGAACCTCACCTGTGGTCTGAGGGATGGTGGAAAAGGAGTGGAGAGTCTGGTGAGCTGAGCACAGGGGTTTCAGCAGGGCTATGTTTAGAGGCTGAATTTGGGGTGTAATAAAGGCTTCAACTCATACACCTGGTAGGCTTAGCTGTGGCCTCTGGATGTCCGCTTACTCTTCTGTCAAGGGTTCACAGCATTCTAGGATAAGTCAAGTTGGAAAGGATGTTAGGAAAACTCTAGTCCCACCTCCTGCTCCCAACGGAGTCAAGTTGGAAGCCACCAGGCAGAGAGGAGATGGTGGGAGGAATGTGTTGGCCATCAAGCATATTGTCTTAAACTGCCTTTTCTGGAGGAGTTAATGTCTTAAGCTGCTAAATGCACCTGAGACTGTAAAGCAGAGACCAAAGGAGTTAAGGAAGAGGGGCAGAACAGCTGTGGGGCTGTGCATTTCTCACTGGGCACCTGGGGTACATTTTGATGCCTGCCATTTCTCTTGCTGGCCAGGGAAAGCTGCAAAGCCAGCGGAAGGCAAAATAAGCAAATGCCAGCCTGTGCTCCTGGGGCTTACAGGCTCCCTTCATACCCCTCTTCCTCTGGCCCATCGTTTCTAGTGAGGCACTGCATCAAGATGATCTGCCCTTGGTTTCTTTGATTTAACCTGGCTCAAATCCACTCCACAAATTGAAGAACATAAAAGACAATCTATAAGTCAAACTTATGGAGGTCAAACCCCAGAAAATTAACAAAAATAAAAGTATCATGTTAGCCAGTGTGTAATAACAAGTTGCTTTCTTGGCTGTGCTACCATAACTTGCTTAAAATAGAGGTAATAACCAGAGTTTGCCAGGCTTCTGATCAGTCATGTATGTCCTCTAACATCTCATTAGGTCTGTGTAACTGTTCTCTGCTTCTTTGCTTAGATTATCCCATTTGCTTTTCTTCTTCACTTGAATGCATATGAAGTGTTGGTGGCTTATCCACAAAGACAGTTGTCTTCTGTGTTCAGAGTCTCTCCTGGTGTTGCATCTCCCCTCCTACTTCATTTTTTTCTCCAATCCCAGATGGCCTAATATATGTTCTTAAAACCTCTCGTATTTTTAGAACCCTTTACATATTGCACATCATAAAAAACATCAATTATACATACATCCTGTTAAGTTCATGATCTCTTGTGCATTACCATCTCTAGAGAAAAAGCTTGCTGCATTTGAATGCATTATTAAAGTGGATGACAAGCTGAGTGACAAGTTTCAATATCTGGCTGTGTTCCAATGCCTCTGTGTGCCCACTTCCAGCCTCAGAGATTGCGATTCCTCCCCCCAAGTTACCATTTATCATCTCCCAAGAAGCAGGCAGCAGAATTTGGGGCAGAGTTCACCTCCCCCCAAATTGGATGCCAAGAATGGAATTGAATCCTAGACTGCATTTACTAAATCTCTGCTGAGTGCAGAGAGCCTAGACAATGCAGTACTCAAAAATCCCCAAAAAAAGGATAAATCTCTGAGGCATCAGTGCACTAAACAACAGATGTTTGCTGTAACAGCCTAGGTGGATGGGCTGAGGTGGGCTTGGGAGAGCTATGACAGCAAGAAGAACCATAATTAATCCATGCACTATCCTGGGTTGATGCTGCTGCTTTTCTGGTTTTTGTCCTCTCTCTTTTCTAAACCTAGGTAGCTCTGCTAATACCAGTGTTGCCTGGATACCACTGTCTTTTGTCCAGAAAAGTTGTCACTGAAACATCAAATAAAGAAAACTGTATTAGGCAGCTTACTTTCAGTAAGATGTTTTCAGTTGAAAATTCTTTTATTGCACTTAATTGTTTGCATAGATCTCCATTGCTCTTGATGCAGTTTAAATTTATGACTTCTGCTATATCTGATTTTCTTCTGACTGGATAACAAAGACATGATGCTGAATTCTAGTTTTCTGTTTACCTCTTGGTATGAACCCCTCTAGATTTATCTGAAGTATATCTACTAGCTAAGCACAAATTCAATTTTCCATCTGAACAATAGAGGTAATGAAGCAAAGAATTGTTATTTCAAGAATAAACCAAGAATTTCATGCCGTAGACAGGAACAAAGCTCTTATAACAGCATCCCATGATTTAGGTTCAATGTGTCCCTTCACCGTCCCTCCTGGCCAGAGTCTGTCTTCGAGATTTCTAAATGAATCTAACATTACCGATGCACCTCTCCCAGAGGCCTTTCTTCATCTCTCTTTTATACGGGAGCTATTCAGCCTCTTTTGCTTCTCCTCAGAGGTAGATACTCTAATGTTGTATGCTGGAATAAAGCCATCTCTCCCAGGTGGCCAACAGTCTCATCCATCTTAAGTCCAAATGCCTTTTTCCCTCTCTAGCACATGTCCACACTGAGCTGCTTACCAGAAATCCTGGCCTGACCACTACTGCTGCTCACCCACCTGCTTTCTGCTTATCTCAAAGAGGCTGGGCTAGGAGCTGGCAAAGGGGAGCTGAACAAGAGAAAGAGTGGCTCAGGGAACGGGAGGTCATCGCCAGGGCTCACTTCCATTTTTCTTCTTTGTCATTACAAGTTGCTCTAGACCATGGGCAGTGCTTCTGTATAGTATGCATGTTGGTTCTTCCACCTGCTTGTTTGCAGGCACAACGATCACTCTCTTGGTTCATGGTTCGTAACATTAGTTCAGTATGGTTTTGCAGTGGCTTTCTTCCTCTTGATTGTACTGCTGCTTCTTTACTTAAAAGCTTTTAATACCCTGAAGTCTAAAGAAGCAGAATTCTGTATCTCTATGAGGCAATTTGTCCTGAGCAAGCCCGTATACTGAGCTGGTAGCAAAATGGGGAGTGAAACAGTAAGGCTGATCGATGCCCAGCTTTCCTTCCACATATGACTGAATCAGAGCAGTTTAAGTAGTGTCTGCGTGGGAGATGGGAAGGGTATTTCATCTCTTCAACCATGTAAAAGCCTGCTGGATACGTTTAAAATCTTACAAAAACTGAGGATTCATTGGTTGTCAGAATGGACTCCTGGTTAGCTGTATCCTGGTATGGTGCAGTCACAACAGCCGTGATATATATATAAACTTGGCCTAGGGCAGCTTTTTACTATAGCACTTGATATTCTAACAAATATAAAAACTGTCTTTATACTTCTGTTCCAGGTAGTGCATTTATTTCTGTCTTATTCCTAAAGAAGACCATGAGGACTGCTGATATATTGGGTAAGTAAGCATTTGCTATTATGGACATGTGTGTCACCATATGCTTAGCAAGCTGTAACTCTCACGCAGCCCCCCACCTTCACACTCCCACTTTCCCAAGCAAGTGTTTTGAGGCAGATACTTTCAAAATTGGGAAGAAGTGACAAAAAGAGAGAGAATCTTCAATGCATGTGGAAAAGACTGCATTCCCAAGTCCTCTGGTCTTAAACTCATAACTCATTCCTTATGTGTCCTTATTGCTCAAATTTATTTTCATTGTCTGTTTTTGCCTCTGAAGTTGTATTTAGTATTATTTTTATGAGTTCAACACAATTTTAATAAAAACAATGAAGCTATTTACTTGTTCATTGAAATACAAGTTCTTTTTTTCTTACTGCATAGACACTGCACAAACATTCAAGCTCAATTAAAAGTGACAACTTCCCTTTTGGTATTAATTTTATCTCTTCAAAGAACAAATAATCAAGTTGTCAAATGTTTTGTTGGGAAACATAGTCTTCGCTGTAAAAGCATGTCAAATTTGCCTGTGTACAAGATTTTTTTGCATAACAACTGCCCAGTTTGAAGACAGTAATAGTTAGAGACAAGCATATTTCAGGGTTTGTTCTTTACACAAAGCCATCTCAGCTGGGACAGTGCACCTGATGTTGCTACAGGGCACCTGATACGTCTGTGGGTTTCCTAGCATCTAGGCTTGATTGTTTGTACTATAACAAGGACATCCCAGCTGTTCTTATGTTTTGGAGAGATCTGTTCAGTATTGTTCCAGGAATACTATACAATTTTTATTTAGGTTTGCGATCCAAGTTTGCCAGCTCAGCTGCTACATTCAAAATCCCTTCCTCTCTTGACTGATCATGTTTCTCTTATGGCCTTACACATTGTGTGTTGCTTTAACTAGTGTTCAGCACTGATTTATTTTATTTCTCTGTGTTTGACTTTGCAAGAAGGATTTAACATTGTTACTACATTCCATAGGAATGAGCTGTATGATGGGAAATATGGTGATGTTTTTGCAAGCACATAAATATAGAACAGTTCTGCTTTTCCAAAGGAACTGTGTGCAATAGCAGTGCCAACAAAGCCCTCCGGATGTGCTTTGTTTTGTATTCCTGAGCCTTGTACTCCACACCGATTTATAGTTTGCCAAGAATTTTAAAGATTACTTGAAAAAAAAATTGATTAGCTAACATCTTCCTTAATCCAATACAGTTTATGAGCTCAGGATCGGCTCACTTCTGTCTTGATACCTCAATGAACATCTGTGTTTGTCAGCTGGCTGTCCACAAGGCAGAACTTCCAGATTTTTATTAAAAGCACAATAATGCAAGTTCGACCTTGAAAAGGGGCCCTGGCAACCTAACAACTGAACAGTCTTCTGCAAATCAACCTTTTATAGAACAGTTCATAGCTCTGCAAATACAACAGGGAGCGGCCAAAATGTTGGCTTCATGACAGGTTCACATAAGCACTAGAATGGAACGTGTGTTGTGCCTAATATTTCCAGGGCAGGTCCTTAGCCGGAGCAGATCTCAGTGGCTACACCAGCTTTGGGAGAGTTACATTTATTTACACTGATTAATGGTCTAGCTGTCTGCCTCAGGAACCAACTTGTCCTTCAGTTCAGGATAACTTTATGTGACCTGCTTTGTGCCCATGAGAAATGTCATGCACTTGGTGTTAGAATTGAGAATATTTGAAAATGCATTGCTGAGTTGGAATCCTAATTCATGAAGCTTTACTGACAGCTTTTTTTTTTCCTTTTTTCCAAATTCCTTTGAGACTTTAATAAAAATTACACTAGGTAAGACCACAAATACAAGCCGACCCAATTACCTAAGCCCAGATCTGATTAAATGGACTTAAATTTTCTTCTAGAAACTATTTCAAAATCAGCTGGAGAGCAAGAATGACCATGATTACCAAAAATTGTATTACTGAAATAACGTGTCCTGTTCTTTGAAGGAGGAACACTGGCAGTAACAGGTACATACTTGTTGGTGACATTTGCTCCAAATGTACCCCGAGAGTTCACAGCAAGACAAGTACAGAACTACTTAGTGAGTTGGCCTTTTTTGGTATATTCGGTGAGTATCTGGTTCATACTACTCCCTAAATCAGAAAAATTGGGGTTATTGGGTATTTTGCAGCATCACGAATTAGTGGCAGAAAAACTGCTCCTGAAGGTTGTCATGGTTTAAGCCCAGCCAGCAAGTTGGAACCACGCAGCCACTTGCTCACTCCCCCCGCTTCTTCCTTTCCCCGCTCCCGGAGGGATGGGGAGGAGAATCGCAAGAATGTAACTTGAGATAACAGCACTCCAGTAACTAAGGTATAATACAAACCACTACGGCTACCAATAATAATGATAAGGGAAATAACAAGAGGAGAGGATACAATTGCTCACCACCCACCAACCGATACCCAGCCCGACCCGAGCAGCGATCTGGGCCTTCCGGGTAACTCCCCCCAGTTTCTATACTGGGCATGACGTGCTGTGGTATGGAATACCCCTTTGGCCAGTTCGGGTCAGGTGTCCTGTCTCTGCTTCCTCCTGGCTTCCCCTCCTCCCTGGCAGAGCATGAGACTGAGAAAGTCCTTGGTCGGAGTAAACATTACTGAGCAACAACTAAAAACATCGGTGTTATCAGCATTGTTCCTGGGCTGAAAGTCAAAAACACAGCACTGCACCAGCTACTAAGGAGGAGAAAAATGACTGATGTAGCTGAACCCAGGACAAAGTTACAGGGATTTTCTGGAATGTGATGGACGTGTACTTTTAAAAATCAGGCTACGTATGCTCTTGGTCCTGCTATTTTCTTTCATATGAGTCTGTTTTATCCCCATGTTGTTAAGCCTGGCTGAGAGGAGCTTTTTATGGAGTTGAGATGCGGAGAGGCAGCCTGCTTCACTACCGCTCAGGTTAATCTGAACCCAAGTTTGAATTCGAATACAGGAATATGATTCTGATTAAAGTATCTGTATACAAACTTCAAATACCATACGTCTTCTTTGATGTATTTAATTAACATCAGGAACAAGACCAGAGTGAGTAGGAGGAATTTTTCTCTCTCTTTTCCTCTGGAATGCTGAACATTCATTCCTCCAGCTGAATGTAAAAGATGCAATATAGGAGATTCAGAAGCAGTTACTTTTTCCCAGTAAAGTGACTCACTTGGGTTACGTTATTAGTGCCCAGGCTTTTCTCGTCAGGAAGCTCAGTTAGAAAGTCACCGACTAGACAGTTTAAGGACCTTAATCTTTCTGCCAACCTGCAGACTTTATATACATCTAACTATCCATGGGACTGCTGATTAAGCAGAAAGTACATGATACCACAGCAAATGCTGTTTCTCTTGATCAATTTTTTGTGCATTTTAAAAGCTCCTGAAAGATGGCGATACAGCTCAGGGGACGAAATTAATAATCATACTGCATAAATCACAGCATACACTTTCAATCAGGCAGTAGAGAGGTTTTTGAAGGCAATGTCTGAGAGTTTTGGAGTACTCAGTAAGGTACTTGGCCTCAGCAAATCCACATAATCAGCAGAGGGATAGCGGCTTCTTTAGGAAGGAGTTCAGAACAGAGATCTCTGTGCTCAATGGAGAACCTCTGAATATTCCCCTCTATCACGCAGTTCCACCTATGGGTACTAAAACAGCCTGGCATTCTAGGCATTGATTTTAAATTGCTGACTCACCCATTTGCGTAGAGATGGTGGAGGGAGAAAACTCCACATCCACACCCAGTGACACCAGAAATTTCTGTGCCATATCCTGTTCACATTTTCTTCAACGGGATTAACAGCAAAAGGGCTTTTCCCCGTCTGAGGACTTTGTTTCAGGAAAGGTTAATAAGAATGCAGTTGAGTGCCTAGTTAGACTGTGGTGTATTCTTCTTAGAAGACATTATGAGGAGGTGGTAGGTAACCCCTGAACTTTTTATTCCCTCTTCTCTGTTCTCCCTGCCTCAGCCAGCATCCAATTCTACATGTACAACATGGGTTGCAGAAGGAGCAAGTACGCAGCAAATCTTCTTGACTCTGCAACATATTGAGCTGTATTTTTTCATTCTGCTCCCTGGATTCATCTGTTTTGAGCTTCCTCTGTCCAAAGAAGAAGGAGGAATGGCTCCACAAGAGACTCAGATACCAGCCTGGTTATCCTGATATGCTGCTAGAAGTTCAAGCAAATCCCTCTGGGCAAGGAATTAGCTCTTCGTAATTGTTTGTAAAATGCCTAGCACAGGTTGACTGCCAAGATATAAAAAAGCATAGCAGAAGTTGCAGAGCTTACAGTATAAATATATAGCGAGGAGACAGTACAGCAGTATAATGTAGCCCAACAGTCTTTCTAAAAGTAGCCCCAAAGTGTGGTCTGCTGAGAAATACAAAGCCCCAATGGTACAAAATGTTCTGCGTGGGTGATAAACCATCCCCATGTGGCACTCCACTGGCATCAGAGGAGTTCTGCAGAAATAGCCTCTAGTTCCCACATAAGACAACTTTGAGTCACCTCCTGAGACTTTGCAGTAGCATAATCATGTCTGAGCAAGAATGACTATTCTAGCTTGTTTTTTTCTGTTGCTTATGTGTACTTTGAGTCACTACAGAAGATATCAATTATGAATGAAGCTCTTAAGTTTCCCTAAACAGAAGCATAGTGAGTATTGGATTGTTAATATTTAGTCTCTGTAGAATCAGGTTCAAAACATTTCTGCTTTCCCTTCAAAATGCATAGAATATCCTCCTTGTTCGTTGGTCCTTATGTTGCTGTATAACCTAGAATAACAGTTGAGGCAGACAATGTGATATTTTGTTCTGGTGCCTTCTGGTAATGCTTAGAAACATGGAAAACATCATGATTATAAAAAAATGTTGATGAGATGTGGGCTTGAGGAGACTTCAGCAGAGATTAGATGTGATAGCAAAAATGACTGTAAGCAGGTCAAGTTCCTTCAGTTCCTTTAAACAGAATATGTGAAACTGATATAATCTACACACTTCCCATTCCTGGACTTTGTATTTAACACTTCCACAGCTATCAGCTATGAGGGTGAGCACTGTTTTGGGTAATTATCAGGAGACAACCATAGGCAACAGCTGAGGCACCCCAAGAGGGTCCCTGTCTGTGTAAGGTCCTGTTAGGAGTCATGCACTCTGCTTGCAGTGTGAACCAATGTGATGGCCTCTCCTTTGTCTTGTGATTAAAGGTGACCTGTTGGTGGGTCACTGGGTGACAGAGAACCATGGAAGAACAGGTTGGGTGCTGGACAGCATGAGGTGAGAACAAAAGCAAGCCTGGTGTGGAGGGATGTCACTCTGGAGGGAGATGAGACCAGCTCTTCATATGAGATTGCAAAGATTGTTAAACAAGGATTACTCCAGGAATGTTGTGTGTTATTTTAAACAACAGCAAAATATTATATTCAACACAAAAACAAAACCCCCAAAATTTTGTGGTTTTTTGTTGTTGGTTTGTTGTTGGTTTTTTTTTTGATCTTGTGATAAATATTTGATATTTTTTAAAGAAAGGTAGTATAAAATCCAGATTTGTGTTTTTAGTGTTCTGAAAAGCAATTGTTTCTCAGTTGTCTTTGGGAACAAAGGATCAGGATGAAGGTAAACAAAAAATGAATTAAACATAACTATGTTCTGTTCTTATTTTTGAACATTACAAATCTGGGGGAGGTGTAATGCGGTAGAGAATTTTAGTAACTGAATGTAGCTGATGACTGCTTTTCTGCTGCAGTCACTCCTCAAAATGAGAATTGGCTGTGTTGTATTATATTTTTTGAGCAACCTGGTCTAGTGGAAGATGTCCTTGCCCATGGCACGGAGGTTGGAACTAGCTGATCTTTAAGGTCCCTCCCAACCCAAACCATTCTATGATATAACTGCTTCTTTGGAAATTTCATCAGCACAACACCCAGGTATTTTTGAGTCTAGTGCTGCCTTATAGCAGCTGTTGGTTTAAGAGTAGAGTGGCATTATAAAACATAAAATATTATGTTGATGACAAAACCAAGGAGATAGACATGAGATTTTTGTATGACTTGTTACGCTGGCAAAAAAATATGATAAATAGATTCAGTAATGATGACAAACTCCTCTTCTGTCTTCTTTCCCCCATTTGATCACTTTCCAACATGCACAGAACTTCTCTTTCTCCATGCTGTCTCCAAGACTACCAGGCTTCTGAGCATTTTTCAGTGCAAAGGTCCATCATCCATTTTTTCATAAGTCTTCTGAGCTTCACAGAAGCTTTTTGGCTCTTGCTGTTTTCTTTAGGCATAGAGGAGTATTTGGGTAATGTGGATAAGAGGGAGAATACCCAGGCTTTTGAGATGGCAAACGCCAACAGTTACTAAAGGAATCTGCAAAGAGACACCTTACCAGCAAGTCAGTAAATTCAACTGTTTACCATTTACCTGTCAGTTATTGAAGGACCAAGTTTGGACCATTCACAGTGTAGGTAAAGCTGCTCCAGCAGCTGCAGAAATCCCACAGTGTGGTTTGCTAGTGTGTCATTAAGCTTTTCAAGGTAAGTTCCTGACAGGTATCTGTGATTTGAGAACCACCCCATGAAATAAATGTTTTCCTTATGACGTATGGCAGAAAAACAGAAAGATAGTGTTTGGGGGATTTATTTTTTTTTAGTAGGATTGGGGAGAACGGCAAAGAGGGTAGCAAAAGTAAGCTTGTGTGTCACAAAGAGTGACACTAGGTATACCATAACTAGGAGAGACTGCTGTTCCTGCAGGGAAGTGTTTCACTCCACAGGAGTTATAAACAGTTTCTGTAAGAATTATTAGCAATAAACATGGCTATCTTTGCTGTCACATTAAAAAAAGTCTTCTCAATGCTACAAGTGACAAAAGATAGCTAGAAGTGCAAAAAGAGAAACTGAAGAAATAAGAAATGCTCAAAGTTTAACTTCTGCTAAAGATAAATGACAACAATTTTTTGATAACTCGGTCAACTGGCAATAAGGTTAGTTCTGAGCAGAAGATACTTTATAAAGTAATTCTCCTTTGAACTGTTAGAGCAACAAAAATGACTGTGACATCTCAAAGACTTTGAATGAAGCATTTATTACATAGTTTCAAAGCTCTAACTTTTTTCCTTTCCATTTTCAGATCTTAGAAATTATAATATTCTGCATTCTCCTCTATTTTTACAAAAGAAAAGCTGTGAAACACATCGTGGTTTTGTTAATGATGGTAGCACTACTGGGTAAGAACATATTATTCATTTCAATGTTCCTGTCACTTGATAATTGCTTGTCACTCAGTCTCCTGAGCTAGTTTAGAGTAGGGCCACTTCAAAGCGTTGTGCTGAGGGAGAATCATTGAAACATTTGACATGATTCCTACTGTGGTCTCTTTTTGAAGAGAAAAGCTGATTATGAAACATAGTTTCTATGCTTATTGCTGGGACTATTTCTTTTTACAGATTTTCTGAAATTAATATGCTGTGTACCATGGTATTCTGAAGCTTTTTTTAAATAACACTTTAGCTTTAGATCCTGGGAACGCAGACTGTTTTAAACATTGTTTTGGAGAGCAGACTAGCTGTGAAAAATATTTCCTTAGAACAGTGCAGCTGAAGACCTTGTAAGCACTCTGTAAACAAATGCTATGATATTCTGTGTCTGTACTGGAACTTTTCTTTGAATTATCTATGCCTGTTTGCATACAGAATCATAGAATGCCAGGTTGGAAGGGATCTAGGGATCATCTGGCCCAACCTTTCTTGGGAAAAGCATGGTCTAGACAAGATGGCCCAGCGCCCTCTTCCGTGTCCAACATTGGGGAATCCACCAATTTCCTGGGGAAATTATTGCAGTGGCTGATTGCTTTCACTGTGAAAAATTTTCCTCTTGTGTCCAATCAGAATATCCCCACGAGTAACTTGTACTCATTACCCTTCATCTTTTCCATGTGACTCCTTGTAAAAAGGGAGTCTCCATCTTTTTTGTAGCTACCCTTTAAATACTGGAACATAGTGATAAGGTCTTTCCTGAGCCTTCTTTTCTCTAGGCTGAACAAAGCCAGTTCTCTCAGCCTCTCCTCATAAAGCAGCCTTCCCAGTCCTTTGATCACCTTTGTGGCCCTTCTCTGGACCATCTCCAGCCTGCCCATGTCCTTTTTGTATAGTGGGGACCAAAATTGAACACACTATTCTAGGGGTAGCCTGGCAAGCATTGAGTAGAGTGGGATGATGATTTCTTTATCTTTGCTGGTGATGCCCTTGTTAATGCAACCCAGTATCCTGTTGGCTTTCTTTGCCACAGCAGCATACCGTTAGTTCATATTGAGCTTGTCCACCAGGAGCGCCAGCTCCCATAGCTGCTTCCCAGCTGGGCAGATCCCAGCCTGTGCTGCACTGTGGGATTATACTGGCACTGTAAGGTGCAAGACCTTACATTTGTCGTTGCTGAACTTACCTAGATGAAAAGCTCAGACTTTCAGATCAACTTCTGGGGACAGTCTTCTCATTTAAGTTTCCCAGTGCTAGGGAGATTAAGTTCTGTAGCTCTGAAGAAGCCTTGAAGGTTTTCCGTGCTCCTTGCATGAGGCAGAGATGGAGGAACCCCAAAAGCTGTAGGTTTGAACTGTTTGACTGGTCTTGATTTGGCGGAGTGAAGTGTGAGTCCAGCCATCCCTCAGCTTCTAGCACAGAACCTAGGAGCTTTGGCAGAGCTCAGCTGAGTTGCTCTGCAGCTTTCAACCCTGCCGTGAGGAGCGTGAAGCACTGTGCACTCCTGAGCGATGTACAGATCCAGCCTCTTTGTCACATAGCAGGAAGCCTGAAGATCCCCAGGTGGGCTTCTGCACTTAGCTGCTGCAGTTCTGGGCAGACACACCATGATGCCCAAAACAAGGTCAACACATGGCTCTGGGAGACCTGGGCCATTGGGCTGTGTAGCCCTGCGTGCTTATTTTGCCATGGAACCTACCAGCCCTGATGCCACCAGTGCCAAAGGGATGCATGGAGCTGCAGAACAGCAAGCAGCAGGTACTAACTGCAGTTTGGTGATCAGGCTGCAATCAACCAAAAATACAGTTTCAGCTGGTGGCTGCTGAGGTTTTGGTGAGCATATGCAGCTTGAGAAAAAATGTGTCATTATTTCTGCTCTATTAAAAAAGACACAAACAAACAAATCCTGGTTCATGGGAACTTTTGAAATACTGACATTTCCCTTGAGCAGGAAACCCAGAACTGTGGCTGGCTCTGATTCCTGCAGCTGTCCTGGTGCCTGGCAGTCCCCACAAAGCTACACTTAGAGCCTTCTGCTGGGTCTCTGACCTTTCTGCTGAGCAGAGTCATGGGGGTGCTGAGGGAGGGCCCACCAGCTTTGCTCCAAGCTGTCTGATTCATGCACTGCCCTTAGAGTCCCCTGGCTATGGGAGGGGTACGTGAGGTTTGGGGTCTTGCTGGCAGCTTGTTGAAGGGGATTTCTGCCTTTTCGCATGTATCTGCACAGATACATTCCTGGTGAAGGGTTCGTACAGGTGTAAATTAAATGTAGAAAGGTTTCTTTAAGGAGAGGGCAGCCTTTGTGTTTCACTGGGTATGAGAGCTGCTTTCATTATGAAGAAAATGCAGGGGTGATTGTAAAATCTTCAAACATTTTGTTTAGTACAACTCTGCAAGTTCATTTGGTGAGAATTATCTTACCTCTTGTATATACTGGGAGTTATAAGTTTGGGGGAAAATACTGCAGATTAAAGTGGGATTTCTGAATTTCCTGCCCTAACAGCTGGAAAGTGACATCATTTGTCACACTAGCCTTAGGGGGGTGTCATTCTATCAGAGATAGGAAAACCATTTCCTAGGTTTTGAAACTTATTCCAGGGCTACTTTAACTAAAAAGATCATTCCACTTTTCCAAAAAAACCCCACCCAACCAACCAAAAAACAAAACCGAATGACAAAAAATGATGCTTTCTCTTCTGGTTTGTTAAAATTCTAATGGATGAAAAATGCCCTTTTAACAGAAATACTTTTTTAGCAGTTTTTACCCTTAGTTGTACAATTCAAACTACTATTTTTTACCTGTAGATGTTCTTAATAAATCCATCATGTTAGAGTACAGGTTTAATTTTTTATGTAGGCTGCTTGTTGGGGCTTGAGTGTATTTTTTGGCTTTTTATCATATCATTAGCACCATTGCAGACCAGCATTTGACCTCCTCAGCTCGGTTTTACTGCTTTGTTTGTTAAACCACTCCACCTATTTCCATTACAGAGCAAGAAGTGAAGTACTTGGTGGAAAGATTGTCAGGAAAACAGTGAATTTCATGATGGTGAACAGGATCATCAGGAGATATATACAACTGTTAAACTTCCCCTGAACTTTTGGACTTGCTATAAGAAAAATGTTTGCAGTCAAAACCACAGACCTGAATTCGTTCTTCTTCCCCCACCTTTTCTCCCAACCCTTGGCCTGAAGTTTTTGCACAGTGCAGCTATCCTTGCCAATCTGCATTTTGCAGTTATGGGAGGATGAATCAGACCACTGAAATCCAAAACTCCTCAGCTCTGGAAGAGGGTGGAACTGGATCCCAGCTGAGGGACGGTGCTCCTGACTATTAATTACCTTCCCTCAAGTCATCTCCGCGCCCTGACTCTTCTTATCATTTTTAGTCTCTTCTGAATTTGTTACATTTTATTTGCAGTAATCACAGCCTACTTGGGTTAGCTTCAACAAACCAAGAGCGCACTCCAAAAGGAAATCTAAAGCAACTCTTAGCTGATCTGTGAGACCCTTTTCTAAAAGATATGGATTGCAAGACTTCTCTGAACTGGTGACAAGTATTCAAACCATTGCCTGCTGTTTGAAATTTGTTTGCAACGCTGCAATGACAGTGAATAAATGGTTTGAAAACACACTACTGAAATATTCCATTCTTTGGGCTAGATCCAGTAAATGGTCATAAGAGCCTGGACCCTGAAGCAAAATTCAGACCCCCATGTTAGTTGTCTGCTCTCCATACAAAACTTGTGGGGAGTTAGGTGCTTCGGGATGTGATCCCAGAAGTCAGCTTTGGCCAGCTTTGGCTAGCTCCCGTCTCAGTAGAGAAATCCTGAGGGTGATGAATTATTTTAGGCTGCTATTAGGAGATGTCCCAGCTGCTTTGAACAGATAACAAGACCTCTCAGACTTCTGAATAATACAACATGGGCTCCAAATTAGCTCAATAAAGTATGTCTGGAAGATGTGGAAGCTGTTATACCACCTCTGACTGGTAGTCCAGTGTTTAGGGCATACGCTCAGCTCGGGGAAATGAGTCCAGTTCTTTCTTCATCCTGAACTCATCCTCTCTTTCACACACACATGTGAGTTCCACCTTACAAGATTTTATCTGACTCTAACCTCAGTTACCCTGCTGAAAATGGCGAAACTTGAGTAGATGCAGGGTTACAGACCCAGTGCTACAAGAACTTAAAAGCAAAACACAGAGCATGCATGGAGCTAAGGCCACTACGAGTTGAGGCAGTAGGTTGGCGGGCATTTATAAAATCACACACTTGGGTTTAGGTGCCCAGACTCTACCCTAGTTGTTTTAGGTTATCAACCTGTGGGGCTGACCTGGCACTTTCTCCTCCCTCACTGACGCTCCGAGGTCACTGCTGTGAATCCTGCCCTGCTAACTTCTCCTTTTCCCTTGCAGCATCGCTGACTGTCATTGCTGTAAAGGCTGTGGCCAGCATGATAATACTCTCTGTGAAGGGGAAAATGCAGCTAACTTATCCTGTTTTCTATATCATGATTGTTTTGATGGCAACCTCTTGTGCTTTCCAAGTCAAGTAAGTGAGAGCCTACTTACCTCCTAACCTTCGTACACATTTTATCTGTCTTTTTTATTTGGTACTGATACTGACTCCAGATAGAAGTTGCACTTTAAGGCAACAAAATCCTGCCAGAGCCTTGCCAGATGCGTGAATTGCCTATGGCTGATTGCATTGTTTATTTAGGCTTTATTTTTCAGTTTATAATTGATTTATAGGTGCCACCTCCTCTCATTATCACCTTATACACAGTCTTCCCAAATTTATTTCTAGTTTTGGCACAGTTCTTGAACTCATTAAATTAAATTTATGTTTATGTAAATTTTGGGGGGTTACTTTTAGAAGCTTTCATTGCTGAATAAGCAAATGGCCATGTTGACCCTCATTATACATATCTTTTCCCCAGTTGATGTCACTAGTCAGACCACAGAAGAGAGTTTGTCTCAGCTTTCTCCTGCCTCTATTAAATCTGCATGTTGGGTTTTGCTACCCTGTATGCCTGTACTTTTTTAGGAAATAGTTAACTTTTGGTGTGCAGGGGACATGCAAGTTTTCCCCGCTGGCCTCTGGCCTGTTAAGTGATTGCTTTATGCTGCCTTTGCAGATTGCTGGGGGTGGCAGCATGGTAAAATATGGCTTGCAGCTGAACAGAGTCCATTCCCTTTATGCCGGTCCCTCTGCTTCAGGTGCTGATAGCATCATTCAGCAATCTCATCTAGACTGCTCCAGTGTGAGTCTGAGTGTTTACTTGCATGATTATTTTCCGGTAGAAGAGCCAACCCAGCTTTCTCGTGGCAGAACATACCATTCCCATGTGGAATCAGAAAGTCCATGCATTATTATTCAGTGACTCTCCATGGCTGAGTCAGGAACTCCCCTGTAACAGATTATAGAGTAATTTACATCCAGCTTGTCTTTGCTGGGAGAGCAGCTCAGGGCATTTAAAATAGGAAATAAAAGCCTGGTAAATAGGAAGCTGCTGAATTAACCTCTCTTCTTGCCAGTTTTTTGTTGGGTTTTTGTTGTTGTTTTATTTTCTTTTGCTGGGCCAAAATTAAAGCAGAAGTGAAATGTGCCCATTTTATTCCCTGGGATCAGTGTTTCTTTCTCTCTTCTCTCTTGGACACATTTTCTCACAGAGACAGTGCTGTCAGTCTACATTTTTCATTTTATTTGTTTCCTCTCTTACTTTATTTGACTGCCATGCATTAGCTCAGAACAGCCTGTGCTGCAACATCCTCCTCGATTCAATGCTGGCCTTTGGTATCACTGTTTTAGTCCCAATGACTGAGTTTGTTGCAAATGGAAGAAAATAATGAGGTGTTTTCAATGACTCCAAAATCCTGACTATCCTGTGGATATGTAGGATTTCTTTATTTTTAAAGCACCATGGAGACTGTTCAACAGTTGCTAAAATAACTATGCAATTACTTTAATGGCTAAAACAGATCCAAGCTTGGATTTTTACTGTGCACATATATTGTACCAGTGAAACATTTAAGTGCGGTTCTTTTTATAGGTTTTGAATACACACTGCAGCCTCCTGATTTTTCTCTTTTGGTCTGAAATGCACCATTCACATAACAGAGTATCTGCTGGTGCACCCGAGAGCTCACACTCATGATTCATCACCCAATGGGTAAATGTTGATAGCTGTCCACACAAGTGGGTTAGTTGCTTTGCCTTTTTCATCCACCAAAGCTGACTGTGCAGGCTGCTCCGTGGCCAGTGTATGCATGCGTGCAGTGTACACTCCTATGGTCCTGCACATTGTTACTTGGGATTCTGGTGAGGGTTTGTATTGCCTTTCTAGAAGCACAGCAGAGAGTTTCCAACTCAAGGAGCACAGGCTTGGAGCCACCTTCCTGGACTTTCCCATCAGGACGGTGTGTCTGGGGTATGGCTGCATGGATACACATATAAATAGGCATTTTAGTCAAGTTAGATTAAACAATAGAAGCAATGTGGACTTCATCAAAGGTAAAGAGATCTTACAAGAACTTGCGTGTTCATGCCTCTGCTGGAAATATACCCTTACACAGCCTGCTTAAATTAGAGCAACTTGTCCCTGGCTGCTCACAGGCAGCACTGCTTCCAAGAACCGATGCAGACCATAAGCAGTAATACCCTAGCATTCCTCCCTTATCTGTGGCAGACAAAATTTTTCCAACAGTGCTTCAAAGGACTGTCCAATGTCAGCCTATGTCCAGAAAAATCCACACCAACCTTCTTGCTTTTGCCTATTTGTTTGTGCTCTGCAGAGTCAAAACCAGAAGGTAAATTCAATACACATATGCATCTGTCCAGGGCTACTTGCTGTTGTGGTAAGAAATAGTCACACTTTTTGTTAAACTGACATAAAGTGGCTTAACCTGACTTAAAGTGCAATGAACCTCCTGTAGGTACGAGGTACAGTAACACTTGTCTTCCAGGTTCTTGAATCAAGCAATGCATCTGTACGAAGCGACAGCAGTTATGCCCATTAATTTTGTGTTCTTCACCACCAGTGCCATCATTTCAGGTTTGTTTCTGGCCTTTTGCCTCTACAAAAAGATTTTCTAAACATTGGGTTTTAAGAGTTACTGCCTGTGAAAAGGAACACAAACCAGTCATGTTTGACTTCACAAAAAGTTTTTCCTATGTGACAGGTGTTTAAGTTTCTGAAAAATGAGTAAGTTTACAACTTTTGAAACAAAATAAAAATAATCAAATTCTAGCATTTCCAGAATTGATATGTACAGTTTACTGTGCCTTGCTGACTTACTAGAAGTACCTGCATTTACCCTAGCTTCATCTTGACATCCAGTAAATGCATTTACCATGTGCACAACAGCCTCTCTGTATCCGAACTGGTAGAATAATTTTAACAGCCTGGCAAACTACTCAAATGACAACCAGCTGTGTTTCATAGTAGTTAGTGTATATTCCATTTCAGAAGGTGGAATTCTAGGTTAAGTGAAGGAAATAAAATTACTCCAAAGACTTTTTAAGCATTTAACGTTTTATTCTGGGTGAGAACTTTGAACTCAGCATTGTTAAAGAGGGACTGCAAATCTTGGAAATGGTGCGCGGCATAAGAACATGAACAAGGAGGACGACTAAGATGCTGCTTCAGCAGTGAGCCAAAATGATCATGTTGTTAGAACATTTATGACTCATTTTAACACACACTGGGGGCTTTCCTGTCATTGCTGTGCAGGAGTTTCTCATACAGAGCTGCCATTAATGAGAAGGGGAGTTAGCTTCACGCACAGATTGCCTCAGCACCTGTGTTAGAAGAGACCTACACTTTGTGACTGAGACATGTGCCAAAAAGGGGTTGCATTCTTGTGACCATATGGGAAATTTGGCCTTGTGCCTCCTTAAAAGATCAAGTACCTATTCAGGAATGGCTTAATATCTTTGAGACTGGATACGCATGCATTTGCACCAGGTTGGATAAACCAGTGTAGGGCTTAGAAGAACAACTTTTGCTGAATCTTACGGGGGTGCTTGTAGAAAGCACCTCTCTTGTAACACCCCATCCCCAGTTACAACCTTTAAAGATACAGTCACTTCAGCTGTGCTGGTTCATGCTCTGGTATTTCTAAGCAGAACTATGCTCATCAGTGTTTTAAAGCTAATACACTTGGCTGTGAATTAGGGCAGCTGAGATCCAGATACACATCTGGTTCTGTCACCTCCACTGCAGAGGTGCTAATTCCTGGAAGAGGGGTGACCAGAAAGAGCTAGTGATCCCTTCAGCCAGAAAGATTTGGCAAACTTGGCTGCTAGAGCCCTTAACTTGATGTAAACTTCAGGGACACAGCTAGTTACTGAAAACCTGTTCCCAATTGGAGTTAAGATGTCCACATGGTATGCTGGAGTGGCTTAACTAAATCCATGAAGAACCTGTTAGCTGTATTGGTATGACTCTGCTTGTGAATAAGACCTCGAGTTTGACCTGCATAAAAACTGTTGTTGACAATGCAAAAAAAATACCTGCATCTGTGCAGTTACTAACACAGCAGATGCTTCAAACAGTCCTTCTCTTCTCCAGTCCCATGCAATGTCTTGACAAAGCCTAATTAATGGAGTATGGGCACATAAAGTGAGCCCATCACAGTGTGTATTAATACCTTATTTGGGATTTTTTTTGCTCTGTTTGAGCATGACAGTGCTCCTGACCCTCCTAGCTGTAATTCATATCACTTGGAAGCCAGTCAAGATCTGCAATTCTTGTTTCTGTCACATTCCAGGGGTCATATTTTATCGGGAATTCCAAAGTGCAGCTTTGCTGAGCCTGTTCATGTTTCTGTTCGGGTAAGTGTATCGGCCTAAAATCTGCACTCTTTGTATTGAAACAGCATTGCCTTGTGGAATCCCTTCTTTTCTCAGTAAGAAGAAACCCATCTTGTTATTAAAGTATTATGGAATAGCCATTATAGTAGGATAAAAAAACATTAAAGGAAAGATTGATGGCTGTGCTTTGGGAGTTTGGAGGCCTGGTTTTGAATCCAAATATGTAAAAATGCGACACTTATGAACTACTAATCTCATGATGGAATGAAAAACTAGCAGCAAGTGTTCCTCCAGCAGGAAGGAGAAATCACTATTCTCCACCAAAGATCGTGTTATGGGGGTGATTTTTACAACTGCGAGAAATCTCCTCCTGTGTTACCTTCCATTTGCGTGTCCAGCTGGTCTTTGCTGCCACTAGGCATGGGCAATTATACGAGCTGCTTGCCTGTGAGGCTGTACTGTAATCTCTCTCTCCTTGTGCAAAGACACAGTATGCCTGCAGAAAAGTTCAAAGCTTATTAAGAAGCTGTTAACAATACATGTTTGAAGAAGGACCTAGGTGTGAGAGCAGAAACCTTCTGCTGGCTACCAGTACCATACCAACTGTCCCTGGTGGGACAGGGGACAGTTAAGTACTTGACAAGGGTGTGAGATGATTAAAAATATCTCCCAGAGCTGATGAAGGTGTCTTCTTGCCACAGTGCTGTCAAATAAATGGGGCCGATAGCTACAGACGTCTTTGTCCTCTGCAGCTGGACTCAAGTAGGTGCACACAACTGCTATCTTGTCTGACTGCATGAAAAGTGACCGAAAAACAGAGATGAGCAAATTCAACCCATGTATTTGGCAGGCAGGAATTAGTGGGTATGTGTCCAGCACAGAGTGGATAGAAGATTTATCCAAGCATAGCAGTTTTTCACTGCTTCTGGCTTATAGCTTGCCCCTGAGACACACAGTCAAATGAGAAAAACAACAGAGATGTTGATTGTCTGTAGCTAGACTGAGTTGTTAATGAAATTGCAAATGCTAGAATGCTAGCTTAGATGCTCTGTGAAGATTTGCTCAGGGATTCAAATGTTGTGGTCTCATACTCACAGGCATTTGGTTAGGTATATATTGCTGAAAGTGTAACTTTGCCTGCAGAACCTTTCTAACTGATAATAAAGCTTCAGGAGGCAAAAACTAGACTGAGAGGGAGCCCCAGATGAGTATATAGAGCTGCCAGGAAGAAAAATGTCTTTATAAACTGAGCAGCTTGGGTTTGGAAGTCCTTGAAAAAGAAACATGGAAAGATATTCTCATCTGAGATGCAGTGAACTGTTTCTAATGATACTGTGCCACTGTTATTTTGCAGGTGTCTCCTGTCTTTCCTTGGTGTATTTGTAATTGCAAGAAATAAGAGAGAGGAGCATTTACAAGTTCCTTTTATTGACTGTGGACATATTCCTGGTAAGTAGGGCTTTTTTTCTGTCTCTGTTAAAAATGAGATATCAGATAATGGGATAACTTAGGAGAGTTGAGTCACAAATGTGCTCTAGACATATTTAATAACTATACTGTTCCTTTAATTTCGATTCCTGTTCCCAATAGATTTTTCAAAGAATTTTTCAGAGTTTTTCCAAGCTATTGTTACAACCAGTCAAATAAAAACAATGATTACTGGAGTAAAGAATGTTTAAATGATGGATTAGTGGGGGATTTGTTTTCTTGAAATTCTTCACAGGGTTGTTGTTTTTCCCTTCCCTCACCCCATTTCCTTAGGACAAAATTTGACAGGCAAAATACAACCAGATTCTCACAGTTCATACTATGGAGCTTTGAATAATGAAGACGACTTGGTGAAAAGTCAAAGCTGAAAGAAGAAAGCACAGTTAATAGGAGGAATGCCACTGGAACAAAGATCAGCAGCGCCTTCTTATTGGATATATTCAAGTGTGTGTTGAACTCCCGTATGTCAATGAGTCATAGTATTATTGAATTTCACAGAATGTATCCCCTGGTTATCCCAAATGTGTTCTGAAGATAAAGGAAGCCTTAAGAAAAACTAAATAACCATTAATGAAACAGAACATTCTTATAGTATTGATGCCTCTTGAGGATATTTTTAGAGTCTTAATTGCCTTGAAATGCAAAGAGGCACAGAACAGGATTATAAAAGTTCCCTTTTGAAACCTCACAGATCTGTGTAGATATTTAAAGACAAAGGTGGGAAATGAGGAGAAATTTCATAAGCGACCTCAAAGTATTCTGCTACATGTTTAATACCTTTAAAAATCTGATCCTTCCTGTTCAGGAGTCAAAGCTATGGACGTATATACAGTGTACACAAATACGTACACACAAAGTGCTTTATTTTATGTGTAGAGGAAAGATCCTGATTATCTTCTGCCATCAGATTAATTTTCTTATTTTCCAAGGAAATGGATGCTTGTGTGAGGTGAGGGAAAGAAGAGAGCACTTGCCATAAACATAGGCATATGCACACATTTGAGGTGCTCAGTCAAGGCAGAGCTAGGGAGCTGTGCTTGACATTTTACATCCTCCCAAAAGAGTCCTGTGCTGGACTGGGCTGTACTGTCTGTTGGTATAGCCTAGCCTGAGGTTTAGCTTCTGTTTTCAGGAAAATAAGGTTTTAGTGAAGAAAGTGCAAACTTTTCCAAAGGGAATGGGATAGCCAGGTTCCTTCCCTTGGCGTGTCTTGGAAAACTATTCCTAAAGAAGAAAAGTAGGGCAACTCCTAAGCCACTGGTAATGCTGCATGAGGAAAGGCTGTAAAAACCAGGATCACAAAGAACCACAGTAACAGTACAGTTTTTCCTCATTAAATGGTAATGTCTCTGAACACTGATCTGAAGAGCCAGCAGTGGTGGGAACCATGTCAATATTGTTCCGTGTTTGAGTCTGGGGTGTCTCCGTGTCCCTCACTCCCAGTCTCCTGGCAAGAAAGCTGCTCTGAGCATTCATCATGGGTCCATGTACCACTGCCTGGTAGCACTGCTTTACCTCAGCCAGCACAGCGCAGGTCAGACACCTCCTCTGCAGAAACACGTGAAAGAGGTCTTGAAAAGCCTTTGCATCTAGGACAAGGTACTTAGTTCAGGTTTGAGTTAATCAGCAGTAATGGATCAGGGCCACAGACTGTAATTTGTTTCAGTGGGATATCAGGCAATGAGGTCTCTCTTTTTTTTTTTTTTGTTTCCCCAAATAGTTGTTTATTTGATTTAAAAACACATACAGCCGAAGAGCCATGCAGCAGTTTCACTTCAAACCCTACAAAGCACACACAGAGCTGCAGTTTTTCCTATGCAGCAGTGTCCCAGGAGCCAAGGTGCAGAGGGGCTTGTGAAGTTGTTTTCCAACGTGGATCTTTTCCAGCTGGCACAGAACAAGACTCTATGTCTGCACCTTACTTGTACCAGCTGCCTGGCTGTGGCCTTCCTTTCCCCTCTTACAGCTTAAGTTTCTAAAGCTTAAAGTAAAAAAAACACATTCTTTTCATATGCTCCCTCGAGGGAGTAAGGGCATGCCTCTATCTTTCTTTTGCAAGTCAAATTTAAGCTGCTTTCTAAGTCTCAAGTGAGAGTGTGTGCTAAAGATGGAAATAGGAGGCCTATAGATTTTCATTCTGTGACCTGGGAAACAAATGGGTGAAAGGATTTGGTTTTGTTTCTTTTTTCCTAAATTATTGGCCTTGGGCATCTTTTTGAAATCTGTTTCCATGACTCAGAAGGGTTGGAGGAGGTAATAAGGGTTACCAGGTGTAGGATTTTCTCTTTAAAGCAAGAAATCAAATGTTAAAACCTGTAGTAAAAGTTATTACTTATTTTAAACTACTGTTTTTCTTCTTGAGCAAAAGGGGGGGTTTTCTTCTTATGGGTTTGTACAAAAATTATAAGGGTTAAAATATTTTCTTTAAACTCAAATGTAATTAAAATGAATTTATGGTGCAAAACACTGGTAGGAATTATGTGCAATTAAAAGTTGTGATTTGACATGATTTTTGAGATGTGAGCACATTCCAACTAATTAATGTATTACAAGATCAGAAAAACTCAGTGATGAGAATTCATTACTGTCTGCCAAGAAAAGAACATGATTTGTTTCAAGAATCAGTTTCTAATCAATGTAATTTTCAGATTTGTGTGATATTTAGGTTGCAAACACCACAGACAAATGCCTGCTAGAAGAAAAGCCTTTTCACTGGAAAACAAAAGAGTCTTTGGAGCCCTTCTCTTTAATAATGAGTTATTTTCTTGCAGTGTTTTTCCTGACATCAAAATGTGGGCCAGATATAAGCTGCAAAACTTGCACCTGCAGGCTGAACTTGAACAGATCCTCCATGGGATGTGAGGAAGTCAAACCACAGAAGGCGTGGTGGGCAGGCAGTGGCTCATATGGTCCCCCAGGCTCCAGCTTGGGATTCTGACAGACCAGAACCAGCAGGACTCATTTAGTGCTTGTTCCACTGCTGGTCACGCTGCGGTAAGAGATGAAGTATTAACTGGCCATGGGCCTGGAAATGGGAGCTCTGGAGTAGAGAGACCATTTAAATTTTGGCATAAAATATCAGGATGCTGAAACCAAATGGTTTCAGCTGGCAAAAAATAAATGCATTTTGGACTTGTATTTCTGCCCATGTTAGAAGCCTGGCATTCATCTGGCACGCTTATTGCCTGCTCCTCACTACAGCCCAGCTTTTGGTGGCTTCATGTGTGTAAGGGCACTGGTCACCTAAAACCAAAGGAGAGAGGCTGGACATTGAGCTTCTGTACTTTGAAGCTGTAGTTTCACGAACCTGGCAAGTTGCTTCAATGGTTGAGTGCTGATAAAAGTCTCATCCTCTCTTTCCCATTCGTGAGGTCCTGCGTGGACTGTGGCTCTCTGTGTCTCACTTCAGCTGCCTCTGATAACACTGGAGTGCGTATGATTAGATTGAACTTTCAGTTTGCTCTTTGTTACTGTTCTCTGAGGCTTGGCCTTTTTCTCTTTTAAACTTGTTTTTCATTCCTTCTGGAGAAATCAGCTGGCCTGTGCTGGCAGCTACCCAAAGGAGACAGAGAAAAGTTACCATAATTATTATTGGAAGGCCAAGCTGGAAGATTTACAACCTGAGGCCACTGCAAGCAAAAGATGGAGAAGTGTTTAGTGCTCTGGATTCTCAGGACTTTGAGAAATCTTTTGTAATGTTTATGGATTCTGGGTTAGAATTAGGGACATCAGTGAATAAATAGTGATTCCATATATGCATAGAATCAATCATAGAATCATAGAATGGTTTGGGTTGGAAGCGACCTTAAAGATTATCTGGTTCCAACCCCCCTGCCACTAGATTAGGTTGCTTGAAGTCCCATATATTTTTGTACGTGGTTTTAGTTTGTCGGGGGTGAGGGTGGGGGGTGTTTGTTGTTTTGTTGCTTTTTTCTTACTGATTTGCAAGTGAAGGATGGCTATTCTCTGCCTAGAGAAAAAGAGAGGAAATAAGATGTTCCCTTGGCAGATGGGAGATTTTTCAACCTTTTGAAGCTGGGAGATGTGCAGAAGCACTTTCCAGCACTCTGGCTGAAGTAACCATTGAATTATAACATACAAGGAGGCAGCACTGGCATATGCATCACTATGTATGAACCATGACCAGTCATGACCGTGCTTTTGTCATGTGTTAAATCTGTTCAGAGCACCTGTAGCTGATCTGGCCCCTTAGGCTGCACATAAACATATTTTTGAAACATACTACACAGGACACTTTGAGCATCCTATCAGTGCCTCTATGGCATGTACTGTCTGCCATGCAGAGCTCTTGTCAGGTCTTCCTTGTGGGGAAATCAGACTGTGTGGTGGGTACACACGACAGGCTTACTGTTATAAGAAGGTACAGTGCTGCCAGGACATTCCCATGACATGGGAAGTGTTTATAGACTATTGCCCTATGAGGAAGTTATGCAAACCTACAGACTTAGTTTATGTTACCTTTACTTTGGGATTCCCACCTAAGCAAGGAAGGGTAGTTTTGAGTATCCACAGATGTGGAATTATTAGCACCTTAGGAACTTTCAGGCACAACAGGACAGATCCTAAATAAAGAGTTGGGTGGCTGCTGAGTAGTTTCTTATTTAATTTAAATCCCAGTTTCACAGTTAGGCCCCTAAATTTTGTCCAAGGCTTTGAGGGAGAAAGTGTGTAGTATAAATAGTATAACTCTGCAGTAGCATTTTGATTGCTCATGGGCTCAGGCATTGGTGCCAGGGGAATTTGTGTCAGTTCACAAGGTAACGATGAGGGGAATGGTGTTTGGCAGCAGAATCACAAAGGTATAATGGTGGCAGGAGAGTTTTGCATGGACACAGAGAAATGACTCCAGAGGACCACTAACAGTGGTCTCCTGGACTCCTTGTTCACAGTGTCAACAGAGTATTTGTTGACAGTTTTCAAAGTAGAGCTACTGTAGAGGAATGATTAAACAGGTGATTCCAACACTGACTGTTTTACATGAAGTCAGTGTATCACTGTAGCCCATGGCACTAATACCTTAAGCATGAAAAGTGGCCTGTGGCCATCGATGAAGGAGCCAATTTCTGTACTTTGCTAGATCACATTGGGAAAAATAGAAATGATTGATTTAAGCCTCCAGCACAAACACACACTTGCCAGCTCTCCAGTTGGAGATTTCCACTCTTGGAACAGGCATTGCCTTGCCTAGATGAAATCTTTGGAGTCTACTGCCAGGTCTTTTGCCAGAATCATTAAACTGGTCGAAAGAACAGCACTGCCATTTGTCTTCTGTTTGATAGGTGGTGGGCATCAATCCAGAGCAACATGAACACAAGATCAGGACTTTTCTCTCCATTTGAAAAAAAACCATTAAATGTTTTTCTCGAGTTTCAATAGCATGTGCACTAGGCCAGAGCTTTATGCTGTCTAATGCTCTCTAATGCCCTCAGCTAAGGGTAAGAGCGAAAGCTTGCATGGCACGGAGGCTGCTAGTTAGGCAGTTCTTACCTGTCACTGAAGGTCACTGCTGGTAACACATCGTTTGTCAATAGTGTATAACAACAAAGTACTGGAGATTCTATTCAGTTTTCCAAGAACAGCTGTTCTATGCTTTACAAGGGAAAGGAGCTGAGGAATATGATTTACTATTACTAAGCATCAAAGTTACCCATGTGTTTGTTTTTTCCAGACAGTATTTACAGTTAACTAACGGGCACATCCTGACAATACTGACTAGGTGCTGGGTACGTGGATGTGCTGCAGGATTTGATGCAGCGGTGTGGATAATGGCAGGTTGCTGAAATGAGAAGGCAGCTCTATGTCATCTGGCCTGGCCTCCTACACAGCTCCAGTCAGGCAACGTCCTCCAAACACTTCTGTGTGAACCCGTTGGCCCATCTACAGAAGAAGGGACCCCGTCTTCTCCTACTCGTCAAAGTAGGGGATCCACCAATGCCATTAGTAATTTGTACTAGCAATGAGTCATTGTTTGCTTTTGAACTGCCTTATGTCTATTTTAACTTGTTTGGATTTAACTTGCAGCTATTCGTCTTTTGCCAGTGATTTAAAGCACTTGGTAAGTCCCTCTAGTAAAATACAGTAAGAAGACTTGGGCTTTTCCCTAAGCCAAACAGACAGACCTTTTAAGTCTCTTGCCATCAGACAGTTCTATATCAGCCCTAAAATTATTTTCTGTGGTTGTTTTCTGCTCTCTCTCCATTTTCATGTTGTCTGCAATTGGTCAAACACAAAGTAAAACTCAGATCCTTGCAGCACTGAAGTAGCACAGAATCAGAACAGACCCAGCACACCGTGATCAGATGCCTGGCTTCCCTTTCCCCAGAGCTGCAGACCTGACACCTCTCCAGGAGGTGCCTACACTTTCTGTTCTGACACTGTAATTCAACGGCAGCTGTTTTGCCTGCCCAGAGATGCAGCAACCTTGATTATTTTCAGTGATTTGACTTCTGACTCATTGCTGAGTTCAGTGACAGTCCAAAGAGTAGGAGATCTACTCAGGACAGTCCAGAAAGTAGGACCTCTAGCCTGCTCAGAGGTCCTTGGGGGGCCCAGCACAGCAGGAGACCCCAAAACCCTCTGTCCCAGGGGCTGGCACAGACATGGTGGCACCTGGCAGTGGTATTAAGCAAAAGCTGCCCTTTCTCCAGTGCCTGAGAGATTTGAGAGCTCAGCCCAGATTTGAGAGGAGGGTGATTCATTCAGTGACTGTTTAAGGTGCAGTAAGTAAATAGGCACTGGGGGGGGAGTGGTGCCTGGATGTGGGGAGACCCTGTCCAGGTCAGTTGGTCTCTCCTCAAGGATAGTAATGGTGAACCAGAGAGAAAAGATGCTGATATTTGTCATATATGACAGAAAGGCTTCTGTTCCCTCTGCCTCTTGCTGCTCCCAGCCTCATGGCAAGGATGTGCTTTGAAAGCAGCAGTTCGGGCATCTCCCAGAGGATGCAAGCGCCTGCTAATGCTAAATGGGGCATCTGAACCCCAAGGAGCAGCGGATGCGTGTGCAGCTCTGGCCTCTCTGGCTCGCTGAGGTCATCAGCCATTTGCCTGGGCTGTGGATGTCCCCACTCTGAGATGCCCAAGGTTCCCCACAGGGTCCTGCTTCTGGACCCTCTGCTTCAGGTCCTGCTTCTTCTCCCTGCAAAAGAGACGAGTCTCCCCCACCCCTTTTGGGGATCTAAGTTTTGAAACACGTTTGCGCTGGAGAGAACACTGTGGTGCATTTACAGTCGAAGGTCCGATGTTACACCACAGAGCAGGCACAGCTATTTTGCTGGTACCCTTGCACTGTGAATCATTTCAATTCAGTGCTCTGAGGTGTTTGGGGTGGTTTTCCTTTGTAATTTCAAATGAACAGATCAGTAATATCACCTTGATTAGCCTGAGGCAATTTGTGGTGGAACTCTTCATTAGAAATTAAAAAAAAAGCTGCTTTTCCTGGTGAAGTCTTCGCAAATAAAGGCTGTGCTGGAGCTGGAGCACTTAGAATGTGATTGCAGTGACTCACATTTTTAATGGCTTTTTTTTTATCTCAGAAATGGCTTTTTTCCAAGCAAAGTCCTACAAGGCCTCATATAACAAACAAGGGTTACTGCTCTTTTCCACACATAACATGAAAAATATCCTTGAGCGGAGCGAACTGCGGCCCATCTGCTGTAGCTTGGCCTGGTGCGCGGCGCAGCTCCCTGGCCATTACGCATGGCTCTTGGTAAAGCAAACCACCTGCTTCCTGCACGAGGTCCCGCCTCGAGCCTCCCCAGCGTTTCTCTGAGGAGGAAACCCATCCAAACCGCTGACGGAGGATGACAACTTTGGCATCCCCTTTTGCTGCATTTGTTCGGATGCCATTTGTTGTTCACTCAAGTGCTCCGTGGACTTTCGTCTTCTTTTCCATCCAGACTAGAAAAAGGCAGGCTGTGCCAGAGATAAATAGACTTGTACTTTCCTGTTTATTGCACTCCCTTGCTCTTCAGCTGCAGTCAGCAAAGTCTTCATTTGGGATGCTTCTTTCCTCCTAAATTAAAAAGAAAATCAGTGCTGTTATTTTGCTAAGAAATAAACAGTTTTTACTACCTTCTTCCATGAAGAAGTTACACTATGTTGTTAAACCCACTGATGACAACCAACCATCAGCAGCACCCTGAGGTAAACACCTCATATGAATAATTTCAGGTCAGATGGTAGAAATTTGGCAGAGTTTTAGGATCAGCTCAAAATGGGATCTCACAGCAGAGAACGAAGCAGTGCTGACAGCTGTGCCTGAGACCGGGATATCTGCCTTCTTGAAACAGTGTTATGCGGAGGAAGAGGTGTTTGTGGATATGTCTGGTTAACAGTGTACTTTCATGGCATAGATTAAAATCTCACTGGTACCAGCTCTATCATGTGTTTGTTAATGTGCCACATGCTGTGCCACTCAGTACTCGGAGTATACCTTTTTTTGGTTTTTTCTTAGAGACTGAAGTCCTGCAACATGCAGTAAATATCATTAGAACCGGGAAAAAATACTTATTTAGTATTCACAAATAAGTCTCCTAATGTAAAATAAAATCACAGCTTTAATCATGTCCTTAAACAAAATCATAGATTAAAAGTGTATCATGTCTGGCTGGCCAAAACTCAAGCCTATGTTAACTTGTTTTGTTACGCTAAATGGTGGCTTTAGACATACCAAGCCCTGGGCAGAGCTAGGCTTCAGTTGGGACCATATGAAACAGGGTAAATGTGCAACACTCGTTGCAGTAAAGCATTGGTTAAGATGATCTCAACATCAACCTACAAGAATGTAGTTGTGCTAAAAACTGATAGGAACAGTCCTAATTCTGTTTCAGCAAATTTTGGAGCTCCGGGATGGCAGAAGCCACAGTGGATACCAGAGTCCCTGTGATCTCCTTTGGCTCCTTAATAACTAACAACCAAACTGCTGAGGCTACTGGCAGGCGTTCAGACCCTTGCCTTGATCCCACACTTACCACAGACCATGCCCCAGCACAGGCAAGAGACAATCCTGAATTCCTGTGTACTCATGAGTATGACAATGTTTTGGTTCCTTTTTGCAAAGAATTTACTTCAGGTGAATGAGGTGTAGCAATAAACCTGGCCTCCTCCTCTCTGGAACAACCACGCCTGTGATTCCCCATTACCTCCACCTGCCTTTCACAGCAAGACTCTGGGGTACTTCTAAGTTCCCTGTGATGGAAGAGGCACCAGGGCTGTCAACAGTCAGGATACCAGTTTGACTCCTCTGCACACATTTGTGTTTGGCACCTTCTGCTCATAATGCTTTTGGATCAGCTCCATAGGCAGCGTTTGTTGGATACTCAGCAGCATCGAGTAGGGCCCATGGATGTGACTGCATTACAGATAATTCAGTAAGATAAAAGGCATCAATGAACACAAGAATAAATAGACCCACATGTACTATAAAGATATTTCTGAATTACAAATTTCCAGCAAGCTCTGGTAGGAGCAAGCTCTGGAACAAGACTCCAACAAGCTTGTAGAAACAGCAGGAACAAGAAACCTAACCAGTCTTAAGATGGAGCATGCAAAATGTATGATCTGTTTGCAACAGCACAGGAGCCTCTGATGTGGAGGTTTCTCCTTGACTTACACTCCACAATCTGATGTAGCTGTTACATTCAGTCCTGCATATATAAAGCTGCAATGTAAGCTTCTGTGCATAGCAGAAAGAATGTCCTTTCTGTGTAGAGGAGCTGTGAGGAAGGGGAAAGGTTTCCATTTGAGAAGCAGCTATGCAGTAGCTGGGATATTCCAGGAGCAATATTTTTATTGGAAAAGCCAACCCAGACTACTGTAACAGTGGTAGTAAGGGTAGTAAGGGCCACCACAGCACCTGAGGTGGTGTCCAGGAGATGAAGGGAGTGGAGCAAGATAATATAAAACTGCTGGGGTTTATTACTTGCACTGTTGCACCTAGTATGCTGGTCCTGGTGGACGATGGAAGCCTGATGCAGCAGTCTGTCATTGACTCTAAAAAGTACAGACAACGCATGAGGCAGATATTTTGTGTCTTCCCAAATAAATAACATAATGGACATACTTCTCCAAAGCAGTGTTTGTCCACGATTTTTAATCCAGTGATCCCTGAGGTTTTGGAGGACTAGGCTGCAGGCTGCTTGAGCAGTCTTCATGCAGTGGTCTTCATGAATAATCAAGTAAAAATTAGGCCTCCCCTTGAAAGTTATGACGTGCGTGTGGGTTTGGGCAGTTTTGGGATGGGGGAGATAGTGGGGAGAGATGCTTTGTTTTAGAGTGATCTCACAAACCATTCTCTGAAGTCTTTCAGACCACGAGTGCTCCCCAGAGCACAGGTTGAGAAATACTCTCCCACAGACACAATAACATCTGACAGCAGAACTGCATTGTTCTCTGACGCTGCTGAGTTCATGAAGGACTGCTCGGAGAGCAGGGGGTGGTTAGACCTCTCCACTGTTACTTACAGCTCTAACTTACAGTGAAATAGAAAATAGCACTCTAATTGTTGTCACAGTGAACGAAATGTTTAAACCCCAATGCAGATACAGCCCATGCTGTTCTGCAAGCATGTGTGGAAAGCCTGAGATGCAAGATCTCCCGGTATTCCCAAGAGCTGGAGTATAAAGTCAGAGCTGATACATTCAACACCTTGTATGCTCTAACTGATGCCAGCGATGACCAAAACATGCAAGAACTGACAGGCAGTACAGGTTTTAAGGGAACTTGTGTCAGCAGTGACCAGGGTAAAAGCATCCCAAGGAAGAAAGGTGGGTGGGCTCCAGAAGACAGACAGTAAACATACAGACCCCTCAAAAGCAACAGGTTTTCTAATAGGTTCTTTCATTTTCTGGGTTGAGAAGCAGCCTTTAAGAGTCTTGAAACATTTTCTCAGCAAATGAGAGGTGCCTCAGATCTGAGACATAAAAGGATAGTCTGACTAGAATCAGTATCCCTCCCCCATCAAATTTCCTTTTGAATAGTAATAAGATGTAAATAATGAGGAGTCTCCTTTTGGTACTTACAATGGTCTTGCTTTTCTGTTCCTTCTGAGGAGCACTTAAGAAGGATACCTCATTTCCCTTTGTCAGTAGAGAAGCAATAAAATTACAGTCATCTGAAAAATACTGGCATTAGCTCTGAAAAGGGATAATGGAGAAGTATGTCAAAGAAAAAAAAAAAGAAAATTAAATTTTTCTCATAGTCTGTTTAAGGTAACTGAATTCCTCTAGGTGAGTAGTACATTTATCACCATGAATGTCACAATTTCCAAAGGTAACTTTCATAAGTCCATTAAAAAGTCAACCATCAACACCCATGTGGTTCAGAGTCTGCACAGCAAAACCAATAATAAAACCAGTAGGTGTAATAATCGCTGCTGTTCTCTCTCCCCATTGCTTGCTTTCTTTATGTAAGAGTACGTGCATGTGTGTGTGTAAAACAGACATAAATCTAGCAAAGAGCAGGACTCGCTTGTCTCTGCACTTATCATGCATGGATGACTAAAAAATGTATCATTCTGAAAAGTAAAGAAGTCTTCCTTCTCCCGTATCATCCCCTCACAGGAAGAACTTTATTTTTCCTGCCCAAATCATCACTTAAAACATTTTAGGACTAAAACGTGACTAAACCTAAGCATTTTCATTTGGAGCAAGCACTTTCCAGCAGGTTTGGGTGGTCAGCTATGGAGCTTATTTGGCTTCTATGAAGTTAACTGCAAAGAAAAATAAAAAGACTTGTTGTAAGTGATTCAATTTTTTCTGAAAGATTACTTTCTTGATAATGTTATACAATAAAGCCCTAATAGCTGGTTTATAGGCCAGCTCTACAAGACAAACAGACCAACTACACAAGAGAAACAGCGAACAAATCAGCCTGGCCAAGTAAAGCTTTCCTAAGATAATTAAAAACAACTTACGCCTGCACTGTGAGAAAGAAGACAGCTTTCAAAATGTTTATCTTTGAGCTAAAATACAAGTCCCAAGCCTGCATTTGAAAAGCAGCTGAAAAATAGCTGGCCCCAGTAAAGAGCTGATGCACAGCCTGGGGTAGTTGGACTGTGAGCATCATGGATGAGGGATCGGGACCAGCAGGACAGCGGGGACGGTCCTGGGAGGAGGTGAGCAGGGACCTCCTTCCTCTCATTTCTGTTCAGCTTCACATCTCAGAAAGACACGTTCCCCTGGTCTCAGAGGCACAGCCTCTGCCAGCTACCTCATAGTCTCTACTCACATGAGGCTTCCCATTAACCCGCCCCACTACCTTTAGCCTCTCAGTTTGTTTCTCCCTTTGGTCCATCCATCCATTGGCACCTATGGGTGACCACCCAACACCACTACACAGCTCTTCTGCCTCTCCTGTATTTTCTTCAGACTACCCTACTGTTGGGATATCCAAAACACTCCCTCTTTGCCAACACGGCCTTCTCCAGTTGCTTCTCTTCATATTGGCTTCATGTAAGTTATTTAGGCAATGGTTTATATAAAAACCTAGAGTGAGATCAGAGGTCGACATAGTAAAAAGGGTTTGGTTGTAACCTCACTTTCAATCCCTAACTTTAGGAAACTGCTGCTTCCTGGTTCCAGGTTTCCCAGCACTGCATGTGCTTGCAACTTGTTGCGTTCGTTTGTTTATTTTGGAACATTTCCTTCACAAGAAGAAAAGAAGCAAAGTTCAGCCATTACCACATGAGCAGGAAGTGAAGAAAAAGCCCCTCTCCTCATTATAAAAATATACACAGACCTTTTCCCTGCCTTCCCCATCCTCCAAGCAAGTTTTCAAAGTAAAAGGCAGTCCTCAGGTGGTGACATTTGCTATGGAAATACATTCAAAGAGTGCAGCTCTACAGGCTGGGTCCTGGAGGAAATTTTTGTTGTTGAATGATAGTTAGAAGGATTTGGAAATCACCTAACAAGCATGTGGGGTAGGGTGTTACGGTCTCACTCGCCCGTTAAACTTCCACCTGGTGCATTTCTGTGCGGGACTGCTGCCCACAGGAATAAATGGCCCGAGGAAGCCAAGGGTCTGGAGAGAAGGACATCTTCCATGCCCGGGGTGAGTGCTTGCAGATTGCAAATTAAGCCTCAGGCCAGCGTGCCTGGCTGTCCATCAGCTGCAGATGAGAGCTTCACTGAAGCTTGTGCGCCAGCTCCTGCTCACCATGTAAGTTTTTCTGCTAGTGCTGCCTGTAGATGCTGTTGGGCTACAAAAAATGCAGTGTGCTCCAAAAATGCAAACGAGTTGGACATCTAACTAGAGCATATGGTCACAGTGGAATTATGGTTCTGAAGACCCATTTCACAGAACTAGGAATAATACAGCCCAGTAAACAATACAAGGATGCAGTAAATGCTGGCCATCTCTTCAGAGAAACCTGCACAGATGAGTGATATCTTTGGACAGGGATCATCTCTTATTTGTGTTTCTTACTTTCTTCTGGCTAAGAGTGACATCTCTTCTCAGTAAATACCTGATCCACCCTCACTGCACTTCATGCTACTAAATGGATTATTGAGCCAGGAGGTGTCACAGAAGCACAGAAGCTCTAATCTCTTGCAGGCTGCTGAGACATCCCATCAGCTGTATCAGGAATACCATGTACCAAGCAAAGGGGAAAGATTAAAACACCCTCTTTATGAAAAAAATTGTTAAGAAAAGGTTTCAGACCCATCAGGGAGATTTTCCGAGGCTGCGAACCATGTGCTGGATATCCTCCAACACCAAATGACTACTAAACTTACAAAAGATATGCAACATGAGATAACACCAGCAGTGCATCCAGATCGCTGTCCCATCTCCAGGATAACAAGAACTAGGTGATGCCAGAGCAAAGGGCAGGACACCTGCATCTGGTAATTGCATGTCAGGTTAAAGTGTTGATGGTCTCCTTAGCAATGCTTCTAAGAACACTTCTAGGGCAAATGCAGCATTGCCTCACTGAAACAAAGGGGGAAGGATTGCCTCCAAGTTGTAAGGGTAAACACCACAGCAATGTCTCCACATGCTTACGTGCTTACTGCTGACAAATTAATATTCCATTAGAGCCAGATTTAAGCCCTGAACACCCTGGACACATGAGTAACCTCACGCATACCTGAAGTTGAGAGGCTACCTTGTTTGTTTCATGATGAGCTGCTAGGGCTTAGGCCGGTTTGTTATGGCTACAACAGTTCTGCAGCACTTATGTGCACAGGCAGAGGAAAACACAAACATGAAGCTGATGATAACTTCAACTACGTGTTAGAGCTCTGTAGCAATATGGGAAAGGGCCAAAATGGATGGTGGCAAATAGTGGGGGAAAGGTCATGAGAAAAAAAACGAGGGAAGTAAATTGTCTTAGCAGAAAACAGGGCATGACCCCACCATTTGGCAAAGTTACAGAAATGTTAACCTTTGGAAATGCTATTAGTTCATTGCTGTTGGAAAGTTGGCGAGAAAGGCAACACTCAGGACTGAGTCAGTTCTAGGGTTTCTGCTGCGCTAAGCACAGTAACACATGAACACACCTCCCCTCTCGGAGGCATGCTCATAAGGAGCAGTCACTAAATAGTGTTATTCCTAATATTTTGCTCCCCTAGGCAACCACTGACTCCACTCGGCATGACACAGCTTGGAAGAACTAGATAGTCTAGAATCAATTTGCTACTCCACTTGAGTTCGATTTTATGATCTTAACACTTGTCATTTTGGGGAAAAACAAAACATTCACTGTTCCCAGGGTATGTAATGCTACTGGGAAGCCATAAATTTTAATTCACTGCTTTATTTCCCTTGTGAAGAGATGCTGTTCATATGTGCTGTCACAGTTGGGGGTTCCTCTTTTTTTCCTCCTTTTGGTTGCTTGTCCCTTCATTAAGTTGGAACACTCTCAGAAGCACAACAGCTTTTGTTTCTATCAATGATGGATGTTATAGTGAGAGTTTTGGTCTGGCTTCCTTGGACCAGGAATTGCGCTTGAGTTTTTCTGTTGGATGAGCTGGCATTCCGGGCTCCCTCTCCAAGCTCTGCCAATCACTGTTTTTCTTCCTTCAGCATCCTGCTTGAATTTGAAGTAGCAGGAAATAGAGACTGATGGTTTTATTCATTAGAGGAAAGGAATCAATTCAGAGTGTATGCTGGTGCCCAAAAGAGACTTTGGGAAGAGAAGTGCTCCGCAAGTTTATCTAAGAGTATTTCAGAGCTTGAAAGTGAAAACAGAAAATATTTGTATTAAAAATGTTTGTATTTTTTATTTAATTTTTTCATTTCTTGGAAAACCATAAGAGTTTTCTTTTATAGAAAACTATATATAGGAAAACTACAAATAGGAAGCATGATATATTGCTTCCTATTTGGGAAAAAAATACCTGGATGTCTAAAGGCTCAGAGAAAATTGCTTTTCATTCTTACCCTGTGCATTTTCCACTTGAAAAAACTTTTCCATGACAAAAAATTAAAGTATATACAGAAGAATGTCCAGTTTATTGTAGGGTACCTACTGCAGCCTGTGAAAGAAGATGATAGGTGATATCCTAAAGGAAAGAAATTTTAATGATAGCAATCGAAGTTCAGAGGTGAATCATTTAAGGGTTTTCTGTAATTTCATGTTATGGGATTAAAAGTATATCCTATGTGTGAGGTCAGAATCTCTGTTTAGCTCCTGTTTGAGAAGGAGACTTAAACTTCAGGAAGGAGGTTGGCTGAAGCTTTTCTTATTTTTCAGTACTCAGTGGTCTTAACATTCTGAGGACTGAAAAGGAGGAAGCAGATACAACAACTTGTACATTTTTCTCCAAGTCCAGGTCCCCACAGACTAATTTATATTCTTGAAAGTATGCAAATCAATTTTACAAACGGATCTGAATAAGAATCACTTTTTAATGGTCATCAATCTAATGACCTTGCAGATAGAAGAGGTCACCTCTCTTACTTCTTAATAAACTCTGAAGTCTAGCTGACATGTGGAGTTCACTGTTTTCAACGGTGAAAGGGAAGTTGTTATTTTTGGTGAGGTTTTGTTCCCATCCCTGAAGACCACGTGAAACCTGGCTACCGTCCTGGGACTTCTAGTTCAAGTTATTGTCTTTAGAGTCCCTGGAGTTAACCTAATAGCCTGGGATCTTGTCTGTAGAAAACATTTGGACAAAAATGAATTTATGTTGTATTTCCTGCCTATTTTTGATAGCTGCTTGGCCAGACTAACAGCATCCCTTCTTGTACTGTGGGACAGCGATCTTTCAGCTTTTGATGGCCTTTTCCGGAATGAAATCTGAATCAGAAATACACAATATTTCAAAATGAAGGCCAAGATTTACTCAGAGTAGGACCAACATGGAATTTAAAACAGACAGCATCAGCTGGTGAGGGCACTGAGTACAAACTCATGGCGGGAGCTCAGCAGAGGACCTCATGGAAAGGTCCTTGATGAGAACCAGAACAGGAGCTGCAGACCCAAACTCCCTGCAGGTTTGAAATACTTAACTCTTCAAATCCAAGCATTTTAACTACTGAAAGAGATCTACTGCTTGAGACACATGGACTTCCATCTAACTCTGCGTTAGATGTGTTTATACACTGAAGTATGTATGCTATAGCGTGTATGTTATAGAAAATAATCCCAAGGCTACAACATTAAAATTAAAAAACTAAAGTGCTCTAAAATAAGAAGAAAAACAAAACAGCAAACGGATGACTGCCACTGCTTACACAGGAGTCTTCAAGAATCAGGCTTAGTGCCCACCCAAAGAAGCAGCCAAAATTTGTGTCGTGGTGGCACATGTATCAGTCTCCTCACTGTCCTGTACGAGTACAGGTCTTGGTAAAAACTCCAGGTGGGAACTGAATTCACCATTCTAGCCCTGGAAGGGATGGATGCCTGAGGCACTGCAGGCAGCCCAGAAGACAGGACTTCGTGCATCTCTCTGATTTGTTTAAAAATGTGAATGACAGAAAACCATCTTCCCCAAATGTTTTCTCACTGCAGTATGCTTTTATGCTTTGCAATACATTGGAATTCCATTTTTCTGGTGTGACCTATTTTACTGCATCTGCAATATAATTTCAACAGGCTGCAAGGACACCTTTTACGAAGGAAAAAGAAATGAACTTGAGTCATTTTTACAAGTTAAAATACAGAATAATGTTCAAATTACCTTTCTAAATAAGGAGAAATAAATAAAGAGAAACCTCAAAGTTTCAAACCATAGTCCTTTTACCAGGGGAGATGAAAACCACCTCTGGCTTCAGAGGTGTTTTGATTTTAAAGCTGTGTCAAGTCTCTCCTGCTCCTCTGGCAACCAAAACTATTTCCTCCAAGGGACGAAGTGGTTTATATCCATGTTCATTAGGAAGCCTTTGACCACATGTGTGACGGGTGTTGGCTCATGTGCAAGCACTTGCACAGGAACATTGGTGAGCTCTAGCTTTACACCAGCATTTTGTCCAACAAAGAGGGGTTGATTGCATATGATATGAGAAAAAAGCCTGCAGGTGAGGAATTGCTATTTTCTGGATATTTCTGGTTTTGTTGGACAATTTAAAAAGGAGTGGAACTAGCTTTCTGCATGTATACAAGCCTAAGAAAGGAAAGTTTTGTTGCTTTTTTTGGCAATTCATAGCATCATAGAATGGTTTGGGTTGGAGAGACCTTGAAGATCATCTGAAAATGAACCCAGAATCCTAGGATCGGGATCTCTAGTTATTTGTTAGACTCACCCTTCCTTCTCCAACATCAAAGGACTTCAGAGCTTCGCCATCAGCACAGGCATGGTAGGCTTCCACAGCTTTTGACAGGGTGCTGTCACTTTGTTCCAGGAGCAATTTCTAGAGAGGCTGTTTCCTCACACCCCGGTGCTGTCTCAGCAGATGGCCCCTGGACACATGCACCCAGGTTGGGCACTGCTCTGGAAACCTCCCCAGTCCCAGCACCAGGTCTGGAGACACTTTAGGGGCTTACAGAAACCTGGAGTTTTGGGGTTGCCATATTAGAAGTTGTGCTACCTACAGGCATAAAAGCTCTTAAAGACAGTAACTGAAACTAGAGCTAAGTTTTTAGAAAATAATTTACTCTAATGCCTCCAAAACATTAATGCCTCAAAATACAGTAGCTCAGTGGAAGTCTTGAAAGGACTAATGGAAACTACAATTAATTCTCTTTTAAGACTTTCCCTGGACTACTATTTTATGGATGTGCTGATATTTATTTTTCATCTGCTTCTCTTTGAAAAAAAACCCCAACAATCTGGTTACAGTTCTTAGCCAACTTCATATGGTTTGTGACTTCATTTGGAACCCCCTTGATATATTTGCCAACTAATTTACAAGAATTATTGCACTGTAAAAATATTCAAAAAACCTGGATGCAATTGATTCCTGTAAGACAAAATGTCTTACAGGAAAATAAATTATCTATTGTTAACCCTTTAATCCCTGCCAGCCTCTATCGAAACCACTTCCACATGCATCTTAAACATCAAAAATGAAAACTCGCTGCGTTCAGCAGCTGCCAATCTGGAGAGTGTATTTTTAATTGCAGATTTACGAGTTGTTCCTCTGTGCATGTACTCTGGATTTTTTGGAGTGCTAAGGAAAACTAACCGGCTGTGACGAGCACAGTCCCTCCTTCTCACTCAACACAACCCCTTCCGAGTGACTGGCTTCACCTGGGGTGAAGCTGCCCTGGGTGGCAGCTGGTACAACCTGGGTATGATTTTTCAGAAGTACATGTGTGGTATTTACAATTAATGACAAGTGCAGACACACTCGATTCCTCACTAGAGCCACAGTTAAAACAACTGGGGTGTCTCAAGTGAGGAGGAGGAGGTGGCTTATTTCTGAGGTGGCATTTAAACTTGAGCTATAAAGCTCTAAACATCTCGGGTTTTGCCTGTTCAAATTTGGTTGATACTACCCAATGTGAAAAAAGAAGATAACCAGAAATTAAGAGAGGGGATGCGTGAGAGTGAGCCCTGATGGGCGCACAGGCTTATAGACGTGTGAGCTCTGCCATCCATCACAACCACTGTATTCTTTTTAAAACAAAACATTTTCTGGGCTAAGAAACAGGATGCTGAGAGAAGAACCAAGCTGAAACGAACAGCCTTTCTCATCCTGGCTACTTATTTGATCTTCTTGAGATAAAATGAAATACTGAATTGCACCCTCCTTCCTAGAAATTGCAGCAAATCCTCACATATTTGGGTCATGAAATTTGAGCCACTGTCTTCCTTCAGACTGCTTTTCCATTCTCTGCTTTGCTCTTGCTGTGTCCTGGATGTCTTTTTGATTTCTGTTTCTTAAGAACTGGGCTTAGCTGTGCAAGGCTGTCAGATTAGTAGCACTGCTGTAAGCCCGTGATGAAAAGACAGCTGAAATGTGTCAACCAGGCTGATGCTGGTACATGTTATGCACATGGTGGAGTGTCTAAAAAAACTGAAATAAAAAAAAATCATTCCGTGTAGGCATTTTTCCTGCTACAGCAGACACTGAACTACTTAAGAAGAGACCTAATGCAATAAATAAAAGCTGTGTTTTGTCTATTCTGTTCTTTTGTCACCCCACCTACTTTGCAAACTACCTTGAACTCATTAACTTTATTTTGTCCAGGGTCAAGCAGGCTCTGACTTTCAAAGGTGTCACAAAATGGTTTCAGCCCATCTCCTCTGTCCTTCCCCAGAGTTCTCATTGTTCACTACAAGTTTACTTGCTCTTGCAAGGATTTGATGTGACCTGTGCTCACAAAGAATTATAGTACAGCTGAGTTGAATTTGCAAGAGGTAAACTGTGGGTGCTATTTAGATTGTCAGCCTCTGGGAAGAGCATTTAGAAGCATCTGACTTTGGGTCCCTGGGTGGCGGTTTTCTGCATGTTGTATTTTTGGAAACTAAAACAATGCTATTGCTTTTCTCAGTCTTAGTGCTTCAGAAACCTCCTTTTGGTAGCTTACTCCCCTCAGCACTGTTCCTACTACCTACCTCCCATGGACATGTGAATAGATCAGGTTTGACATATTTGGCTCTTCCAGATTTAGAGTATTGAAAGAAAACAGTCATGCTGCATTTGACAACTCTCTGTCTGTATGTGCCATGATCCCCCAAGGCTTCCACCTCCATTGAGCACTCTGTCACCCTGCCAATTCTTCTCCCAGATTTGTTTCAAAAACCCCAGCTGCCTTTCTGCCAGGTAACTTCTTCCATTACTTACAGGCTGCTAAACAAACTGATTGCCCTGAATGCCTTTAACAAACACAACAATCTGGCCACAGTCCCGCCTCACCTCATTCCACAGTGTAATCACCATCCTTTTCTGCAACCTCATTTTCTGGATTTGCAATAGAAAAGAGTGCCTCTCTTGGAGCCACGAGCCCCTCAGCTTGGTAGGTCCGTTAGTCACTGCGTTTGTCTTAACGTAGCAGGCAACTACCATGTAAGTCATGGTTGAAGATGGGAAAAGACTCTTCACCAGGTGAGTCTCAAGTACAGCACTTACTCGGCTGGCTTGAGGGAGCCACAGGAAGAGCTACAGGAGCAGTGTGTTAGCATTCAAGAACTCCACAGTGCTACAGATAGTGCCAGAATTGCCTTCTGTGCTTCATTTCAGGTTTCAAAAGCTCTTGCCAAGCAAGGAACAAGAGCTACGGGTTTGTACTGGCATCCATTTTGAGAAAGTTATCTAGAGAACAGCATGCGAGCCAGAGAGCTTGTGAGAGCTTCCTTCACTGGGCAAGAGCTTTCTGCGTTCCCAAAATGCTCATGTACCACAGCCCACAGGAACGGACCCAGATGCTCTGGGGCAATTAACCGACATAGTTAACTGCAGTAAGACAGAGCCCAAGAACAGACGTGTGCTACAGACTACACCTGATTCAACATGATGAACACAGACATGCTGTCCAGTGGATGCAGAGATAACAGGTTTAATTATCCATAGTTTGATTATCTGGTGTTGACACAGTTTTTATGACTAAGTCACCCTTGAGATGCTCAGAATCTGGAAATCACAACTACAGATAAAAACTGCCTTGCAGCTACATAAAGTCACAGTATTTTTCTGACAAACTTTGGCTGAGAGCTTTGAGCATTTTTAGCTTATCAGGCGTGCAATGCATTTTACAAGGAGAGTAAAGTCTTAAGGCATAAATCATTGACTTAAAGGAAAACAACTGTGTAACAATATTACAAGATATACAGAACAGGATGCACTTGGATTCCTGTTTCTGTTCATTGGCTTACCAGAGACAAGGATCATAAATCAGAAATAGAGAATGGAAATCAAAGAAAAGTAACAGGAAGTGTCAAAATGAAAACCTGGCAGAAATTACCAACAGGAGGAAAAGAAAAAAGGCTCCAGATGTTTTTTAAAAAATTAAAAACCTGGGAAAGATTCAGTGAACAAAAGATCTACAAGCAGAAAAGAAAAAAATGACAGCTTGGGTGGGGGGCTTCTCCTCTTTCTTTCCCACATATGAGCCAGGTCTAGTGAGGCAAGAAAATATCCACCTACTAAGAAGATGAGGGAGGCAAAGGGGGAGAAAGCCATATAAACATCACCTCTCCTTCTTTCTTCCCATGAAACACAGCTATGGAAACTCTGATCCAAGAAATATTTCAATCGGGCTCACAATTCAAAAGGTTCATTAAACCCAGGATTATTACCACGAGAGAACCTGATCAGAGCAGCCGGGCTGTAATGTTTAAGGGGCTCCTTATTCCCACATACCTACAGGCTGCAGCAGTCACACGGCGCCGAGCGTGTGAATCCCAGCCCTGCGCAGCACCAAGCTTTTTCCTCTGGGGCCATCTGCCGGCTTTCGTGCAGATACCTCTCAGGACCTTCCTGGGACGATGATTGCTTTATCAGGTGCATCGAAGGTGAATGATGCTGGAGCCATTCAGGACAGTTTCTCATGGAGCTGCAGTCCAAGCTGTGCTGGAGGCTGCATCTTTCCATCCCACCAGCGCACAATTCTTAAATCGCTCTTCTGGAGACTAAAAAAATAAATCCATCCCCACTTCAATGCTTCCCTTGTGATCAGAGAGCTTCTCCCCCCTTCCCCATGTGTGTACCATATTTAATCCAACACTGGCCCTAAACTTTGATAGCTGGGGGCAAGGTACTCTGAATCCTTCCTCCCACAAGTAACTCCAGCCAACACTAATTTGTTCACCTAGGACTTTTTCAAAGAAAACTTTGAATAAGGGAATTAATTTGCAGACTGATATTTAGACAAAGTTGTTAACTGATTCATACTCAATTTCTTAAAGAATCATGCCTAGTCAGTAGACTCCTCAAGAATAATTACATTTTTATTGGTACATGATCATTTCAGGGTAATTTTACCAACTGGCATATATTTGTATCATGCTGCTACTAAACGAGGGTATTACTGTAAACTCATTTTCAAGCTGCACAACTCAAGAATGGCTGGAAGCTTAAGGCTATCACTAAAAAATCCAAATAAAAACACCAAACCAAGTCAAACCAATCCACACCACCCCAGTCAAATCAGAAATCTTCTTTTCCTCACCCCTCCAGCATACAAGTTTTATGACTGTTTAAACAACATTCATAAACAATACTGTAACATTAAGAAGCCTTCAATCCTAGCACATTCCATATAAAAATAATACCGTTTTTTAAGGAACCAAAATATCTCCCTTTTATTAACAGAAAATGTATTCTGACCCACCAACAGCAATTTGCATTTGAAAAGCTCACTAACTTTCAGGAATAGTTTTTTTTCTCTCAGACTAGAGAGACTGATACACTTTCCTATTTAAGAGCGCCAGTTGCTATAATTCAAGATTATATAGCTGGGCTATATTTAATTTGCATTTTATTTAAGCATAGAGCTTTTCCATCACAGTAAGTACCCTTCTGCTTTCTGTGCTATGTAGCTCTGTTCCACTGCAGCCACATGTATTCAGGCACAAGGAACTGGGAAAAGCCAGGGGCTATACACACTGGGTCCAGACTGCATGCAGTTACATGTCAAAGTGCACCGGAAAGTTCCAGTCCACCTGACCAGGAGATTTCTAAAAGGAGAGGAATGATTTTCTGTGTATTGTTATAGTATCTGCTGCTCTGAGACAGCAAATGAACAATACACTTCTTTAGAGATAAAGAAGATCATGGTAATGGATCTGTTACTGTGAAAAATCCTCAGCAACGCAGATATCAAAGTAATACTAAGTCTGTTTATGCATTAGTTGTTTTCATTAATAATGTTAAAAAGATTTTAATTATTTCATAATCCTCAAGATATTGTTGGGGCTCAGAATCACCTCAAATTTGAGACACAGCAGAAAGGCCACAGAAGACCAATCAGACGTTCTTTGGTATTTTTGGCATTCTACTGCATTGCAATGATACTTAAACCTCAATAGTAAGTCTTGCAAATCTGTACTGTAAAGATGCTGGAGTTCTTAACAAAACAAGCCCTTTTTTATCTGCTGGCTGGTTGTGTAACATATAAACTAACCCTGTCAAGCTAACAAAACCCAGGGCTTCTCCACAGCCTGCAGCCAATGAAAAATCCCCTCGAGTAACATATCCTAAGAGAGTTCTGGAGCAGTGGGAAGTAACATCTGGGAGAGCATCCGACCAAAGACCAAGAATGAGGTCTTCATGCTTCTCAGTTTTTTCTTCTTCTGGAAGACTTGGAGGGTCACCTTCTAGAGCCTTCGTGTTATCTTTTTTCTTCTTCTTCTTCTCCTCTTTTAATTTCTGTACCTTGTGCTTGAATATATCACGATGTTTGGGTTCTTGAGGACCACAGAAGAGTTTGTCTTTGCTTAGACGCAGCAAGTCATCTTCTGTTGGGATGCAAATCATGGCATGTAATTCAGGGTTCCCTTTTCTCAACAGAGACAAGTTGACCCACACAAGAGCCCTTGGATAGCTCATCAAGATTGGCAAAAAGACATCTTCAGTCATTTCTTTCTGTCCTAGTCGAGACACAAGGCGGATTCGCCGATCTTTTCCAGCAGTGGGATAGCACCAGGCTGATAACTGCATTAGTAGTTTTTCACTCCTATTAAAAATTTTTAAGACCATCAAGGATAGTTATTAACAAGTAGTACAACAGAAACACACTGCCCCACATATTTGCAAGAGCATGATTAAAAAAACTGCCATGGGGCTTTCTGTAACTTTCCAAGCTAGTGTTTCTATCCCTCTTAGCACATAAAAACATGGGTGAGAGGAATTCCTGTGTGAAGGTATTTCTGCAGGAGACATTACTTGTTAAAACCCCCAAAACTTGTTAAATCACAAATGCTCTAAAACCTTTAGTGGCATTAATGTAGTCCAGAACTGCCAATGTTTTCTTTCCCTGATAACTAAACAAAAAGGAAAGACCTGCATTCAGGCATTTTCCAAACACTGTTGCTGCCCTCATGCGTTGCACTGGAATGCAGGAGATTGTTTTCTTTATAGACCTTATTAAGTAGTGCAAAAACCACCTGTGATGATGTATTAGAAAAGCAAATGCGAGCTGATTTACACAGCAAGTTTTAAAATCACAGACATGAGCTTCTTAAAGCTCCAACCCCCAGGAAAAAAGACAGATTATGCCAATTCCAAGAACACATTAAACTCAAGCATTAAGTTTAAGGTAATTTAAGAAATTTACTTCATCTAGTCACCAAGTTTGCTGGGGAAGAGCCAGAAAAGGACTTCTACTCAAGTGCAAATTCTGATCCACAATAAAACTAATCTCCTCACTGTATTTGGATCAAATAATTCTCTCATCTTAATAATCAAGGCTGAGTTCATCTTTTCCCCAATTCAATAATTCCCCATAAAATAATACTATGTCACACATGTGCATCATTTTGACATACCTGAGAACAATAAAGTCACTTTTTGCCATAGTTTCATCTCTCTCACCAAGCTCTTGGGTGCCTGTAACATCCTCTGTCTTCAGGGTACCTTCAGAGTTTGTTATTTCCAAGGTCTCCTCTACTTCACCAGTCTCAGGGGAAGCTTCTTTCATCACCTCTGCTTTGGGGTCACAGAAGCTATGCCCTTCAGTTGCGCAGTGCTCAGGGTGTGGGGAAGAAGGACGTACAAATTCTCCTGACGCTTTCATTCTTCCTTCCCAGTTCTTTGTCAGCTGCCCCCAAGGAATGATGAAAGGAGACAGAGTACCCAGCTTGACATAATTTGGCCTTTTTGCAGGTGGACGTCTAAATGATAAACCAAGTATGAAAGAATATTTGTTTCCTGGGCTCTTATTCAGTCCCTAGCACTTCAAAAGGCTGTCTAGTTTACCCTGCTGGTCTAACGTGTTTTCAAAACCAAGTATTTAGAAGAGAAAGTTAATTGTGCTTTCCCTCTGCAATCTCATGGAACAAGAATTTCAAAGTTACACTTCTAGGCAACACTGCTGTATTTCTGACCACCATATCCTTTCAGCCACACTGGATATTTCTATCCACTGGGACTGACACTATCACCTTTTCCTCTAAACTTCTCCTACTTCCCCCTCCTAGCTGGAAGGAGAACCAACACCAGCTGGTGCAGAGGACACTTCCAGCTACTCCATACTTGTGGTTAAGAGTTCTGCATTCATTGCAATGAAAATGAAGACAAACTTCAGAATACCTGGCATTTAAAAAGTGGACACTGAAATATAGCTCTTCATTCACTTTATTGTTTAACACTTTGTACATACTTTGATATTCTGCCTTTGCCTTCTCCTACCTCCTCCCTCATTTGCTGCTAAGTGAGCTTGAAAGAGCTTTGTTTATTTTATTGTTACGCAGCCTTGTTACAGCCTTATAACTGAGCATATCCCTGGGAAGAGGAGGTTTTAGTTAATTTATATGCCCTGTTCAGCAGAGCTTTTGGTTTCTTTTTTCATAATACTAGGACTTAAAATGCTAGTGAAAGATCTCAATAAAGTCTTAATGAACACAACAACAGATAATTAAGGAGTATTTTAAGTAGTATTGGTTTTTGTTACTATTTCATTCTTGCAATCAATTTTTAAGTTAATATTACCGTTTGAATTTTTCAAGAAGACTGGTTTCCAGTTCTTTGGCAATTTCCTGCCTGGCAGTCTGGGAAATCATTTGGAGTGTGAGGTATTCTTTGATACTCAGAATGCTTTAAAGCCTCTTGCAAGCCACCAACTCGTACACCTCTGTATATCTGTTATAAAAACCAAAACCAAAAAAAGCAATGTTTGTACTGATTCCAGGTTCCTAACTGAAAGAAAACATTAATGCTCCAGAAGCTACTGCCTTAGGAAATGGGAAGTCTGTCACTTTAGCTTTAAAAAAAAATAAACTTGAGTATAGTTTTCACAGTTCTAGATGCCAATTTCAACAGAAATGTTAGTCATGCTCTTTAAATTTAATTCTGAAAAACTATCAACAAAACCAAAGAGAATTTCATAGGTTCTGATCTTATACGTTGCCACGAATGTCATATTACTTTGGCACAGTCACCGCCCAATTTCTTTGAACTGTACAATAGGTATCACTGCTATTGATCCTCTGCACATTTAAAAGCATAAATTTAACTGCAGAAGGACATTAAAACTTCCATCCAAACATTCAAAGCAGGATGCTCCAAAGAGCATCAGAGGAGTAAATTCAAGCTTAACTCAAACTTTGTGTTTCAAGCTCTCTAACAAATCAGAGGCAACCAAGTTGTTGACAGAGTGGTGGAAATAGCCAAACTGGAAATAAATTAGCAGCAGGCACCAGAAAATTTCTCTTTAGAGGCGTATGCCTGTAGAAACATGAAATCAAAAGCTATAGCATCAACTTTCTCTTCGTATTCCCCACTCTGATTTCGTGCTTTAGACTGCCATGTGGGCACAGGTATACCAAACAGAATATGGAAAACAACTGTTTATTTTACCAAGCCTCTGTCATCAACCAGTTCATACACCCTTTCTTAAACTGGGATTCTGATTTGTTAATTGGTTAAGCAATGCAAAATATACTTTCTAAAATCAATTATTTTGAACCAAATTACGTAATATCTCGTATTTACTTGCAAGTTGTAATCAAAGTCACTTACGAAAGGAATCCAGAAAGCCATGCCCCAGCCCTTTGGGAGATAGATATCCCAGCCACTCCCCCATCCTGGTCGATCTTCTCCAGCCATTTTCCCTGGCTGCTGCACCAACAGTACGGGAATCTTAGATTCACAAGGACCCAAATCAAGGTGTGATCCAGGTACCAGTAACTGAGCTCTCATATGGTTTAAATCCTGAGAAGGAGGAGACATTTCCTATAAGTTAGTAACCATTTCCCCTTCTTCCATATACCCTTCCAAGATACAGAGAAGAGGTAAGCTTGTGCGTAGGAAAAATATACTAGTAATATGCTACATATTTGAACTGACCTTCAATGAGGCATAAAAAAATGTTTTTACAGAAAAGTATCAAGCACTCTTTTTCTCCCCTTCTTATTTCCATAGACCTTGATGGAGAGCAGGTACTGAAACTCAGAGCAAAAACGCACAGCACAGATGAAGAAGGACAAACAAGTATTTCAACTTGGTATTTATAGATTTGTGCACAAGATTAAACTGAACAGGTGCTTTCAGACAGTCTGTCAGTATATGGAGCAAATCTGAACTGCATCCAGGGAGATGGAAAGAACATTTGGTCTTAAAACAGCTTCACATAAAGCGTGCTGGCACCCAGGCATTGTCAATCACCAGTTGTTACATTTCATTGTACCACATTAAGAAGGCATTTATAAAAAAAAAAAAAAAAAAAGACCATCAGACTGCTTCTTTAAATGTCTCTTCTGCAACAGCTGTTTTATAAGGTAAACACTGCATCTCATGGCAGCATGAAGAACACTGCCATATACAAAGATTGTGCTGATAACTGTTATGCACTAGTATACTGTAAGCACTCTGCTTTTTTGACACTACATCAGCCAGTTTGAAAGAGCACAAGACTGATTTTTATAAAGAGATTCAGAGAGATGTTTTTGCCATACAAATATTATCTCTGTTGATTACAATGGTGCCAAATATTTATCACTTCTTGTGACTAAATCACCTTTTTACCCATGCATTTTATGGGTTGCTCCTCCACTGTCGAAGGAAATGTCAAGATAGGAGATTTCAAACCTGTAACAGCGTATTTAAAGCTCTGCAAATCACAGGTTATTGTCCAGAACACCCACAACATAGTGCAGTACAGTTCAGAACCAGAGGCATTTATTTCCTTCCAACTTCCACGATTCATTCATCAATTCATTCATTCATTCATTCATCCTGGCTATGACTGAGGAGTGAATGGCCAGAGACTCTCTGTGCTGCTTCATCCCTTTCATCTGCTGCACATGAGTCAAGGTGATGCAGGAAAACCCAATTCAGACCCTTCTGATAAATAAATCTTAAACTATTTAGTCCTGTAGAAAACCTGATAAAGCTTCAACTGAATCAGAAACAGTGGGTGTGCAAAAACATTACACAGACTACAGAACAAACACTTCAACACAGCAGCTGGATGCCATGACATTAGGGAACTACTGCTCTTGGATTTATGCAAGTTTCAAGAGTCTCACTCTATGGACTCCATGGACCATTAGCCATTTTCTCCATGGCAATCCACCTTCTTAGTTACCTGCTCTGAGATTTTATTTTCAGTGACGTTCTTACAGATGTCGTGGTCCCAGATAAAGCTGTGAGCACAGTCTACAGGAACACCCTCCAGGTACAGCTGCCTAACTTTATCATTATCTACAAAAGAAGAGAACCTTCAAACAAAATTCAAACAATTTTTGTGGCTTAACTATCAGATTACCAAAACCACTTCACTATCATAAGTACAATGAGCAGACCAACTAAGGAAACAGACTATTAAATGCTTAACAAACATCACTGCTTCTGGACTATCTTACTATCGCATGTTTTTCCAAATACAAAATTAGAATAAACAGTTGTTAGAAGCATTAACCTAGCAATCTCTTACAGGCATTTCGTATTACAAATGACATCATCTTTGGCAATGTAAGTTACACCTTCATCATGCCACCTTTAATATTCTGGAATTTGATCTTGCAGGCAGAGTGTGAAGCTCAACAGGTTTGCTGAAAATCAGAAAGAGCAACACTGCAAAGCTTGAAATATGTCCACCTAAGTAAACTTATAAGAGAAGCAACCTTTAAGGAATGTCCATACAGGAAATATTTTCCTGGATATCACTAGTATGCAACTACTTATTTAGCGCTAGCTTCCCACTCTGGATCTTTTCAGGCTCTGCACTTCAAGGAAGGGATTATTCTTTGTTTATGTCAATGCAGACCAACAGCTGTGTGCATTACTGAAGACAGACAACACTTTTAACTTTAAAACTGATAGGTTATTTAATACTTCAAATAATCTCTTCTTCAGCTTCACAATCTAACCAAAGCAGAGAGAATGTATACTGACACTCAGTGATCGATGGATCAAAAGCCTTCAGTATACAGTATGTAATGCATGCTGATCCATATTTAAGTAATTCTTACCAATAAACGATACAACAAAACCTATTCATAGTTCTGTGATTACAACTTACAGGGACTGCTGCTTATTTTGTCATCTACAAGGTCTTACCTATGTGTTGGGGTTTGTTTTGGTTTTTAACATCACTTGCTTAGTCTTTCAAAAGAAGGTTCAGCTGGTCTTTCCACTTAATGCTGACAAAGACTTTGAGCACTCTCAATACAATAGGTACTGCCAAACATAATTGCAATGCTTATTTGGAATCTGTAATCTTTAAGATGTCCCCATTACTAGGAGTTGCAAAATCCTTCAAAAGAAATAGTAAATATGGCAACACTACTGAGAGTTTGATGGTATTATTAAGCTGATACTTGCTATGCATTCTTGCTTACGAGTTACTTTTAGATGAGAGGAAGAAATACTAAAGAAATTATCAGATCGGGGTGTGTGGCACTCCTTCAAATTAAGAACAATACAAGGAAAAAGAAAATCCTTGCCAATTCCCTGCCAATGAAGCCAAGAATAAGAATTCCTTCTCAGACCACAAATTAGGGACAGGAACCTGAGCAAGAATCTACAACAGCTCAACACTCCTAGAGGCAAGGCACATTCTCTCTGAAGATACAGCAAATATCAATGCCTCAAAGGAAGGAAAAGAAGACAGCAACAAATCAGTGTGTAGTGATGCTGTGGAATTCCTTCTGGACTCTGACAGACAACCAAGGGGGAAAATTACAGACTTACAACTAATATAAGGTGACTTTTTCATTTTCTGTACAGACAGCCTTTGTGAACACCGTAATCTCTTTCTGTTAAATTAAACACGTTCTAGTGTCGTCAGCTGTAAATGATTCACCACAACTTTCTCTGCTATTTTTTTTTCCTTTACCTAGTTCTTTCTACTACAACAGTTCAGGCAGTCAATCCTTGTCATATTCTTGGAGTTCTTTACAACTCCTATATTCTATAATGGCACAATTTTTTTCCACTTTAGAAAGCTAAGTCAGCCTCCTTCCATCATCACGGTCCATCTAATATCCTCCTCACTACCTCCTCACTACCCTAAAATACCCTTCTCTTAATATGTTCTTTCTCCTCAATCCCCTTTGAAATTGGAGAATTTAATCTCTCTACCAAGCATACTATAATACAGATCATAATTCCAAATCCTCACACCAGTTCTTTTATTTCTTACCTCTCTCCTGTTTTCTTCAGTCCATGGAAATAGTAGTAGGGAAATAAACCTACTGACGAATAAGTGTAGGAAATAGGGAGTTGTGTTACTAAGCACACAAAGCTCAGTGACAGTTAGCATGTTATGTACTTCTGCTGGTGTCACTGGTTGGTGCTTAGACAGGCAGAGAGATGAAGGCTTTGTTCCATTTCAAGCTGTTGTTCTGATTTCTGTAGCTGGTTATCTCAACAGTCATAGAAGACAGGCTTAAGAGTAAGATTTCTTCTGTTTGAATTTTTCCCTTCCCTCTATGAGGAAATAGCAGGAAAAGCGAAAATGTAAGCACTGCTAAAGAGCAGTTGCATAGCCATATATACATATGGGTGCATGGTAGCAGGACAACTGATGCCAGATACCTAAACCTCTGCAGGAAGTGTATTTGCAAGCAAGGACTCAGGCTCTGTGTCTGCAGAAAGAACTTTACCTCACTCATCTTTCATGATGCATTCTCCTTCTATGTATCTCATTCACTGACTGTTTAAAAGCTCCACAATACTTACTCCATGTTGAGCAGTATTTAAGGCAGTGGAATTTGCATTCTCCAATAGAAGACAATAAAAGCATATCAAAATGTCGGAAGTGTACTTCAAAATGGAGAAAAGAACAGCAGTAATTTGCAGTCATGTAAGCACTGACTGCTTATCGGGAATCTTGACTTTCAGAAGGCATAAACCTGCTGAGAAGGCAGTGAAAAGTGATTTATTCACAAACTTTCTTTCCCCCAGCCTGAAGAAATGAGGACAGTTCCTTGATTAAACCCCATCAGCACGTGTCTGTAACTCACAGCTTGCACACACACACATGCAGTCAGGAGTTTGAGTAACTGAAAAGGTGGGGGAAAATAGGGGGAAATGACAGATGTGTATCAGTTCATAGACTGCATGTATGACAATCCACAAGCAAAGATGATGGCTAAACTACTCACTCACTTGACAAACAATGCATCTTTAAATTAGTAAAGATTTCCTAAGAAAATCAGTTAGCTCTTACACAACATTAAAGAAGAGAGGCTAAAGCACATACAGAATCTGCTAACATATGCGGTGCCATTATAATCTTACTAATACTAATCATAATAGCATTTGAATGTCCAGGAAGCAAAAAGGGAAAAAAAGCATGGCATACAGCAAGGGTTCCTTTTTATTAGTCAGTCAACACGAAACATCACTAAGGCAAATGAGCAATTACTAAAATTTCTTAAATAAGGATCAGCTCACAGTATTACCACATCTAAGTAAGGTTACATCAAAACCAAGGCTCAGAAAGTTTACGTAGTTCTAAGGCTCATAAAGTTTTATTCCTACAGAAGGGCCAAATCATTACCATCCAAATGAACAACAGATCTTAAAGAAGTCTGCCTTTTTTTAGAGTGGGATTACTGTGGAAGTGTTAGTAATACTTAAACACTTACTGCTGTAGTGATGTATGCTATGTGCCATGATTAAATTCCTTCCTTTTCTGGTTAAACAAATTGCCCTTCAATAATTTGAAGAGGAGGATGGTCTCCATTCCTGGGTCACTCTTGGCAAAGGAACTAGTAAAATGAGGTGACAGAACTGATTGGAAAAATGCTAGCAAAAATGCTAAATCAAACCAGAATAATCTTCGGGAATATGTTGCTTTTGATTAAATTCTTGCTGGATATCTCAGTAATCTCACTCCACGGGTGGCTAGCAACAGAGCCCTGGGGAAGTATTTAAAAAAGTCACTTCTCTGCTTTTACTTGAACAAGGAGGCCCATTAAGGCAGAGATAATAGCTGTCATACTCAACTATGAAATGAGGTTAGGATCAGCAGTCTTTGGAGAGTAACAATAGCCTCTCTTTTCAATTAACACCTAAGAATACTTTATAAGGGAGACAGGAGAGTGGCAGTTAGACCTCAGTCTTGAGTTTCTCACACAGGAGAGATGAATTGCCATGCCATAGGATTTCCCCACTGGACATGTAGTAAGCATGCAGGAGATTGTGAATGATCCTGTAACTCTTCTCACACATTAGGAAGTTACTGAGCAGCCACTTTCCCTGTTGAACCATCAGTCCCTCCTATTCTCTCCTTAACTGATTCTTGTAGGAGGCCTGCCTCCTCTCCTTTTGTACTCCCTTACTATGATGTCCTTTTGATTTTCTACTAGAAGACAGCTGTATTGTCTGTCTTCTTTCATCCTTCTGCCTACTCACAACTTATATAGTGTGTAACAACCATAATTAAAAGGTATCACGTGGTCTACCTTTCCTTGCTAGCTGAACAAGGACCTTCTTCCTTCTCCCAAACATAAATCAGAGATGCACTTTTAAGTTCATGATGAAACAAACAAAAACTAAATGCTCAGACAGAAAAGAGAAAACACCACCAGCTTTTCTGAATGTTTGTGATTTAGAAGATTTTTTTCAAGCAAAGGATAACCCCAACTAGAAAGATCTTGAAAGTGGCCATCTTACATCACTACCTCTTTATCATGGATCTACTTTCTGAGGGACAACCAGCTCTCATAGTGGGAGAGAAACTACTATGAGACATTTCCAATGCCTAGAAGCCTTCTGCTGATCTTGCCTTCTTGAACATATCTTTGCAGACATGACAAAGAGAATGAAAGGAGATGAACTGCTTCACAGTTGCCAACTCCTCTACCAACTCAAACCAGTACCTGTAAACAAGTGCTATATAGCTCACTCAGGAATGAAGCGAAGTAGAGGTCATGTATGCTGCAGCATTTCCAATGGGAACATTAATGATAAGAAAGTTAGCTGAGCAGAACTAGTTAACAGGATAAAGGCTGTTCTAGATACAGAGGGTAGAATAGGAGGATACAAGAAATTGCAAATGACAGAGCTGTCCAGAGAGCTAAAAGACAGAAACTGAAACAGGTGTTCAACCTGACTTAAGTGAAAGGAAAAGCTAGATTATTTTAGTGTCCTGCAAACACATCACCAAGGAAAATAAGTATTTTCAAGTCTCTCAAACCTTCAGCTTGTGCTATTGCCTACTGCTTCCTAACTGGCTAATCTGTTTCTCCTTTTACATGAGGCAGTCCGTATCCTGTCAACCTAACCGGAAATGCTTACACAGCACTGTACACAAACCCCACAGTATATGTTCTCGCACATTTTTCAAGGACATTCACATCCAACTGAATGTGAATTTTGCACTGGAATATTGTGTAAGTCAGTATTGAAATTAAAGTTCCAGAAGTCACACCTGCACCTATCATTTTTTAACATAACCAGCATCTTGGCCATCTGAAATGCTAATCTTGCAATGGCTTTCTTTTGTTTTCCCCAGTAGAATTGCAACTTTCATCATTGTAGGACTATAAACCAGAAACAGTAGATATATTCTTGGAGAGATAAACAGCATCAGGAAGACTAAACACCAAACAGAAACTTACTAAGTAGCTTTTAGCACCTGGTTGGCCTTGCCAGGATTCGAACCTGGATCATCTGTATGGTCAGACAGAGGCTTCCACTGAGCACAAGACCAGCTTTGGTGCATATCCCTCCCTCGCAATCACTGTTCTAAAACCTATGCAACTTTCAAGCTGTTTCTGTTCAGCCAGGGCTGTGGAAAGGGGAAGGAAACATTCTGAAATCAAATGTTAGAGGAAAGCAGCAAGAGACAATCAGTAGAAGATGAAGAACAATGAAAACAAAGTATATAAAGAAACTGCATCTCTTGCCTTTGGCAGTTCCACCATGCGCATAATATAAGCAAGGTATCTTACCTTGGTATTTTTCAAAGTCTGGCATAGCTTTTGTCTTCTTCTTTGGCATATTGACTCGAGGATCTCCAACAGTGAGGCCCAGTATTGTTCCTGGTGGCAGTTCTGATGGTGAACTTATCCCTTTAAAAATACACAGATGAACATTGCCATGAAACCACCAATTAAGTTCTGATCTTTTTCTGCACTATTATTTTGTGCATTTTCACCTGCAGGGATGTGACACCACTGTAAACCAAAGAAGCAATACAGAGTACTCAATTTAACATGCTTTTTAAATTCACCAATGCTTGCTAAATGTCCAATAACAAGACAACAATAGCAGCATAAGACTTACTTGGCAATTATTTATGCTTTAACATAGAAATAAGAGCACCCTCACACAACTTACAGACTCAATTTATCCTTTGCATTTGGCACACCTCTTAAAGAACAACCAACCTTTGTTTTACACTTATCTTCCAGCTAAAGGAAATAAAAAGTTTGGATTACACAGCAGATTAAAATTCCCTTAAGAAAACTTAATGTAACATGTCTCAAATCTTTGACATGCCACAGTAATTAACCTATGCACATGCTCAATGGCATCACTCTCTTGATCTCTTGACAGTTTTGACCACCAGAGTTTAAGAGTTTCCCCATCCTCCCATAGCACCCACATGCCCAAATACCTTCTAACAGCTCAAAGATAGCACTTTGACACTGATGAAGAGATACTTTTTCAGAGTCCTTGCAGTTTTCTACCCACCAGTTATTCAGTTCTGTCTCTGAATCTGCCATTTCCTGGAAAACAACACATCTAATTAAAGTCAAGTGGTTATTCAGTATTTTCTATCAGTATGAATTTACTCTCAGTTTGCCTTAACCACTATTGTTGCTTTCTTCCTCTGCAAGTTTCAATCCAAAAACCATTTTTTTCCTGATGCACCCTATTCCTATACTCCACTTTACAGTAATCCCCAATAAGATGCTCAGTTTAACCTGTGTTCCAAAAATAAAAAAAGCAATCCACAATGCTTCCTAATCCTGTTGTTAAACTATTTCTTACAGAAAGACAGAGATTACATAGCCTCATCATGTTTGCTGCAAGAAACAAAAAGCCCAATTAAAACCTTGGTGATGCTTTGTGACAAGAAATGAATGAAATACTAAATCCTGGTGAAATTGCATATTTGATTGAAAACACAAATGTTTTCTATACCTTACATCTCTTGCTCTTTAGCTTGAGAAACATGACCTATGGGGTTTGTCAAAGAGAATATGGATTACTCTGGACCTCTCAGCAGAATACATCACTACAGCAGAAACTACATGATCTGCTCAACAGAACCATTGCTTCTATTTTCTTCCTACCCCCACTTAAAATCCACATAGGAGTTCTTCACGAGATCAGCATCAGTCAAAAGGCTCAATATAGAGAAGCTAAGAGTAGAAACACATAGCTTAGCCCTTCTAATAAAGTAAGGCTAGACAGTTTATGATTCTAGCAAAACCAAGCTTGCACATTCTAGAAACCTTATAGAAATTACAGTAACACCCAAATGGCCGATTTTCTTACTGTTTGGAGAGAAGCAGCTTTCAAGGTCTCTGTAAGGACAGAGTGTGATAATGGGCCAATCAGCCGGTACCTGAGAATCTCCATACTTCTATCACTGAAACAGAGGAAAATTTCAAGTGAATGTACAATTGTACAACACACAATTTTTCCCCCAGTACTCTTAAGCCAGAATTCAGCTATATTAAAAGGTTATGGGTCACATTTCTAACTTCTACTATGAACAAACCTGATTACAACACCACTAGTCTGCGAAATCCAAGTGTAGGACTGGAATGGATCTCTAGTGCCATCACCAATTATTTTTTTCACTGGCACAGCTTTTTCTCCTTCTTTATCCTCCCCCTTTCTTTTCTTGCCAAGGCTCAGAACAACATCAATTTGGTTTTCCTCTTGAACTGATGTTGTAACAGGCTCAGGAATACAGATTTCTTCAGGCTCTGAACACTGAAAAATTGCTTTTAACTCTCCCAGTATGTCCTTAAGAAAAATGAAAAGTTTGGGTTAGGATGATGAGCAGTGAATCGCAAATCTTAAGCACAGTTTTAAGAATTACACTCTACTATTTTCCTATATGGATTTAAGGGAATAAATTTTATTCTCCTGAAGTCCAGGTTTTGCTACCAAGAGCTGAAAATAATATTGAATATTGTTAAGAATTTGTTCTCAGTCTAAGAAAAAATTGCCAGTGCACAAAATTTTACCTTTTTTTATTTTTTTAAAGTTCATAACTTAAGTATCATATATAAGATTATGATTTTCTGTGATAAGACTAAACTTGGCCTGTTGGGGGTGCCAGTGGGAAGGATACGAATCAAGCAACATCATACTGCAAATGTATCCCAAATCAAGTGGCACTAGAAAACTTTTAACAAGCTCAAACACTAAAAAAACCCCTCAGAGGCTTCTGTACAAGCTTTATAAAAACAAGCTGCAGAATATAAATACTGTTGGAACAGAAACAATCTTCCAACTTTTAATTCCTAAAGCTGTGTACTATATCCAGCTCTTCTACACTTTTCAGAAGGTATCTTCAGCATTAAAAACATACAATACATAAAGAAATCAGAGTTGAACCATACAGAAACAAACAAACAAAAAAAAAACCTGTTTAAGAGCTGGATGCATCCAGATCCACAACTGTCTGTTTTCAGACCCATCCCTGGGTTTCCAAATGAATGTAACCGGACCAAGCATACCCTCTGGATAGCGATCTGCTCGGTAAAGATTCACAGAACCCTCAAATCTTCCAGACAGACAACAAGCCTCTCCAAATGTTAGTCCTAAAAAAGAAGATACTTACTGAAAAACAAAATCATCTCTTGTTTAAAAAAATTAAAAAACTGAAATTCAATCTGGCTGATGGGCTAATGCCACACCACAATTACTGCACCACAATTAGCTTACCAATAAGCAACTGAAAATAAGAACATCTAGTCCTAGTATGAGACATTTTAATTATATTTTTCAACCAAATCAATTCTGTTACTACTATTGAGATTGGCAGGATATTGAAAAAGGAAAAGGATGAGCCATCCCCTAGTTTATTCAGAATCTTAACTTTATTTTGAACTATGTAAGTTTTACCTGTGTCAATGCTACACAGTTGAGCAAGTTGCTTCAGAAGCTCATTCTCTTTACCAGTCAACTCCAGGCAACAGTAATATGATAAATCCTGAAACAACAGGATAGTGGTAAAGTGAGAGTAACTCTTGAAAGTGAGCCTGGCAAGGAAGTACCAGACACAGCTTCACAATTTACACTGAAGTAGTTAATTTTTCATTCACTACAATTTGTGTCAGAGAGATTAGGTTTTTGGGGTTTTTTTAACTTAAAATTGTTAGTTACAGGAGATCCGTTGAGTATTTCTCATTTGAGGGCCAACCTGCCTCTCCAACCAACAGACCAAAAAAGGACATGGAACAAAGAGCCTATCTTCAGTAGCATCCTGCTCAGGAAGATGATGCAGGGATTCACTTTCTCTCTTAGCTCTTGAGAAGACTGAAAACGTAGTATTTCAGTTGTAGTTACCATAAGACTCTTCTAAAGGTTCATATTATTCTCTCCAATACTTGCAGCCCTTCATTACTATTAAGAATTCACACGTTTCATACCTAGCAGTTATTAGCATCTGATACAACAGTACTTCAAAGAGACAGAAATATTCATTACGACTGAACAGTTGATTGCTTCACCTTGGTAAAATAACAAAGAAAACAGATATAAATGTGGTACCTGAAGAAGGCAGTGTTTTGTCATGGCTCGGTAACAAGCCCTGTAGCACTTCTCCGTAGGGCTATTTCCTAAAGAGTATCCCCATTTCTTTACCATATGAAATCTCTTTGCATGCCAAATGTGTGTTTCCAGCCAAATATTCTTTCTTTGCCTGCGATTAAACTCTGCTACCAAATTTATGTGGCGCCTTCTAGCTTTGCGGCATTTAGTCTTTGACTGTTCTTTTTTCTGATGTACAGCTTTCTCTGCCTGTTTTTGAAAGAGAGGATATTGAAGTAAATCTCAAAAGGACAAACTTCCATAGAAGAAAAAGGCTGATGTATATAAGAATACAGGAAGCACTAGTATTAGGTTATACTTTATTCTGAAATTAGTTCTCCCTAAAATTCTTGAGGCTAAGACTTTGAAAATTCATGCGCAAGTCCCATCCACACAAGTGCATCAAGGTACCCATAGATAAACCAAAATCCAATTTCTGAATCATGCACAATTTTCTACTCAGGATAGAGTGGGTAAGGCCTCTAAAGAATTGAAAAAAAAAGTCAATGCAAGGGAATAAAGAATACAAGAACTATGTTCATCAGTCAACCTTAATACATAGAAAACTTACCAAGCAAACTCACTTGGTCACTTTAAGAAGGTGTATAAAGACAATAAAGTGATCAGTGCCAAACATCAGACACATCATTTCACAATAAA